>NC_039482.1:14619448-14919448 GCF_003590095.1 Trichoplusia ni
CTTGCCGACCTGTTTTATTCATTACAATGTTTTTATTCAGTTTTTAGGTACTACTAAACTCCTGAAATATGATATCAGGTTAAATAATACAATTATTTTAACCCTATCTATAATAGGTTTCATTGATCGAATGGTCGGATTAGTCGACGCTTTCACTGACACAAAGGGTGGGCGTGGAAGGGTGAAACATGAGTAGAGTATAGCATACACCCTATTCCTGTTATTCAGTTCCAGAATAACTTTCATTTATTTGTCTACACTTTCTATGATAGCCGTATATTAGTATTTGTAAGTAGTTATTACTATTTATCTTCCTAATTTACAAGTAAAAAAAAGTTCTTGATATGCAGTTGAGTAAAGTATTTTGAGCAGGACTATTTCATGTTAAATATATGTAAAAGATTAGTTCACTAAATTCTCTCCGCAGAACAGACACTCAATTATGCACTAATATCATAAATAGCGTTCTATATTGATATTTCCCTTGAACTGGATACGACGCGCGTCGGATTAGCTATCATGTTAAGGGGATGTCTGACTCATTTTATGAATATAATAATTATATTCTTGAAATAATAAATGACTTCTCATATTTAACCTTGTCTTATGCAAAACTGAATATTTTCGGTCTACAAGTATTTGTCACCAAATAGAAATTAATATTTATCTCAATCCCGATCTGATAAATTCACTTTCATAAGAAATCATTCAGAGGGAAGTAGCGGCGTCGGTTTTTATCGATTTATATTCTATCGAGAGCAATGTTCTATCCTATGCATTGAGTACGAATATGCAAATTGGTGTTGTAACGAGGGTCGACTCCCCTATGTTAGGGGGAGGGGACGGTGTAATTTTGACGACGATCTGTTCGCTCTACCTCGGTATTTTATTTATCTTGCATTTCGTTGTTTTGGATGTCCGGTTGCGTTGAATTTCTGGAAAAAGTAATGGTAAAGTTATGAAAGCTGTTGTTATCTGTAATGAAGGCGTTAATTTTTTATTGCTTTAAATATGTATGTTTGTGTCTCTTCAGCGTATTTATGCTTTGTTCATTGTCTGTTTTGATCAATACTATATTAAATATATTACGGTGTCAGAGTATCACTACTACTTGCCTGCCAATTAATTTCACCATAAATGAATGAACATGACAAAAAGGCGAATTTTGGCGTGTTACGTGAACCGGCCAATGACCACATGCTTTACGATAGTTTTCAAGGTCCCCCAGTTCAAAGTGATACTTGAATAAGGTGTTACGTAATCACACCGGCCGGTCGCTTTGTTGGCATGTGAACTCTTTAAAAAAACTATCATAAGATTTATTTTTATCGTTTGTATAGAGTTCAATTGTAATGGGTATTGATCTTGAAATGGGCAACGCTATATCTAACTAAACACATACTGTTTTCTCCTCTCATTCATGTGTCCCCTCGTTTCGTGTTTATAAGGGTGAGGTACGCGCTACAAAACGAAGCTTATATGGCTGAACTAAGTCCAGTTCCCTATTGGGTAAATAAAATTTCGTAGTTTTAGTAAATTTGTGCTTTGTGTCTAATGATAGTTCGTATCATCAGACACGAAGCAAATTAATCCTGAACGTACTTGGTTTGCCTTAACAGTATGTTGTTAGAGGGGAAATAGAATAACTACTAACGAGCGTTTATATTTTTTCTTCAAAAGGCTGAAGTATGCTTTCTACCAAATACCCGTAAAGGAGCTTAATGGAACTCTCGTAGCCTCCACGACTGTCTACTTTGTGTCTCACCCAATAGTGGCAGGTCCTGTATGCGATATAACCACTGCAGCACGTGAAATACTTTAACATTAGCTTTGTGTTTAACAGTGCGAGTGACATTCCAAGACAAGGAGAGCGTGGACAAGGCTCTGAAGCTGGACCGAGAGCTACGCATCAACGGCTTCCTCGTCACTGTTTCCAAGTACCGTGATGAGGACGAACAGAAGGCGCACAACGCCGCCAATGTTAACAAGGTATGCTACTCATGAATTGGGAAAATCAAATAGCCATAAATTGTATGATGGTTGTCATAATTCAATTTATTTCACTTTATTTCTTTATTACGAGAATTATGACTTTAGAGTATAATTACTATTTCCGAAAAAGGAAATGGACTTTTTTTTAGTAACGTTTTCCCCCCATTTTAAATTTAAGAACGGTTATTCTCTTTGCCCCATAAAAAAAATCAAATCACACAATTTACGAATATCCCAATGTTTTGTATAGAACAAGCGGCAGCACCCGAACCAGCAACAGAACCGCAACAACACCAACACCAACACTAACGCCAGCCCGAACTCCAACCGCGCTAACAACTTCCGTGCTCGCGGCGGAGCATTCAACGCGAGGGGCAACTTCAGAGGTAAGTTACCACTAACCTAAATACCTACAAATATCTTTTTATATGTTTAACTCGTCTGTCTTCGTCGAGGCAACGCATAGAAGAGTTTGTCTATAGAAAATGTGTTTAACAATCTTAAAAAGGAAATGCATAAAGCCAGTATCTCGTAAAAACAGGATTTTTTACCTGAACGACAAGAACAAAGCGTCCTTGCAACGCAATCTGTACAATCTATTCTTGGCTATCTAATGATATATATCCGGTACCGCTGCTGGATGTTAATTACAGTGATGTTATAACTAATGGCCGTGGCTTGTGTTGCAGGAGCCCGCGGTCGCGGCGGGTTCGGCGGTCGCGGCGGCACGTTCCCGCGCGGCGGCTTCGCGCCGGTCAACACCTACATGCCGCCGCAGGGCTTCATGGGCCGCCCGGTAAACACATACACACCACATCCATTACCACTACCTATAGTGACTCGCCTAGCTTCAGCATGTTAGCGACACGGCTTCATTACTGCATCCTAGCCCGCTCCTGTCTTATCTCGTCATATATCTGACCTTAGTTGGTGACTAGCAATATTTTGATGTAGCAATTTGTTTGGCATCTTGCTTTTTTTTGCTTGAACCTTTGATATACCTTAGTGTCGATTTCATGTGTTGGATGTCAACATAAATATGTATTATATTTCTGGCTTTATCCTTCTCTTAAAATAAGAATATTACGTTGACATCTTTCGAACTGTATTTTTTTGCAATATTTTTTAAGAGTGCTTTTCCATTGCATGCTCATATCCATTTCATAGAAACGAGTGCATAGAAAGAAGTGCAAAGAAATGCAGTACATTGACGAGACACTGAAAAAATCAAACAGATTACACACCAACTCTGCAATTCTCTTTGCTTTAACATTCTGTGCATTCTTTTCAGAACTACCTGTAGAACATTACACCAGTAAGTCCAAGGTAATAATGCGCCTATATCAATATGTCCTTCGCGAATTCTGACAGCCTGAGCTGGCTCTGTCACATTATCTTAAATAATATTGTTAGAATTGAAGGGTTAATGTATTGTAACTAACGAACTAGGTGAGTTAACTAGGCCGGTTTGCAGTGTCTTGGTGTATTAGTGTAGTGACATGTTGTATGGAAAGAGGTGTTGCTGTAATAGAAACCGATCCTGTTTAGATTCAGGCAAGGTTAGGTACAGACAAGTGTAATCATTCTTAAGTGAGTAGCGTTAACACTTATCTTCTAAAGAACCTCTCCTAAACACTAAGACTATGTACACCGGCCATTAGCTACATACAGGCTTGCCGTGTTTTAGACACAAACTCTTTGGTTGCACGTTTTTCTATGTAGTATGTAGGTTTTTAATATTCTATGCATGTCTTTAACTCGTTTGATTTAGTTTACAGAATAACCAGTATATATTTAGTAGTATATAATAGTATATAATATTCCATTAGTTTAGGTACTCAAAAATGTTTAACAATCTTGTTTGGTCTTTATAGATGAATATAGATTAAAAAATTAACGACAGATTTATTTATCTTTATGTCTCATAAGAATTTACAATAATTCGTATTCATAATAAAGCATACCTAATTTAACAGATACATATAATAGGCTGTTATTTTACATTGATTCTTATCGAGTTTTATTTTTAAACAAAAATGTTTACCTTTTTAAGTACCTAAAACAATGGAGTATAATCATTAGTTAGCATATTACTACTGACAGGTGGATAAAAATGCAGTCATTTTCAGACAAATTTTAACATTGTTTTGTTCCACAGCAGGGTGGGTTCATGAACGACGGCCAGCGGCCGAACAAGCGGCTCCGGCAGATGTAACTATTTTGTAAAGACAAGATCCCGTGTCGTGCGTCGTCCTCCTATGTTCGTGTGTGTGAGTGTGAAGAGCGCCCTATCAGAGACTTCTACAGTGACATGTTTTGCAGTATCAGTAATAAACAAATAAATCTAGCTAATTGTATTTACTAAGTACATGAAATAAAATAAAATAATTGTAAGCTAATGTCTTTTGACAGGTAATAAATGTAATTACTAACATTTATATTTGCTGTTTAATTTTTGTTCCGGATTTCACTACTGACAAAAGAAAGTAATTGCTGCGAGCATTTCCCTTTTATTTGCATTTAATTAACACAATATCGTAGGTTTGTGTGACCGGAACACGAAGGCAGCAACGTACGGCCGGCGCGGGCCACGCGGCCGCTCGCGCGATGTGTAACACCAAGACTCGACAAGTAGAGCAGAATGATCTGGATAGCCATTGCTTATGAATCGGTTATTACAAAGCTGTAGAAATACTGAATAGTTACGCTAAAACAAGTAAAGGAACAAAAGGCCTTGCTTGCTTTTTTTTAGTCTTTTAGACGATTTTATATAGGGGTAGACAAGTTTTATGAGTTAGAATCTTAAGATCAAATCTCACTGAATTATGGCGTATGATATCCTGCTTGAATTGTAAAATTCATTTCTCTGGGCTGTAGAGCTTGAAAAAGATAGCTCGAATAGCAGAGTGGTGTAGTGATTGTCACTAAAATATAGGCAACGCATTGCGGGTTTCATCCCCGCAAGGGACAAATATTTTATGCACATGATATTAATGTTTGTTCGCGATCTAAGAAATTAAATTTTTTAAGATAGCCGCATTGAAGTATTTCCGCCATTAGGTTTCAATGTGCCAAGTATTAGATATGATTATTGTACCCAAAAAGAAAATAGTTTTAAAAATTATCCAAGGGGAACCATGATGTTTATACGCATATATTTTAATTGCTGAGAAAATTCGTAACGGCTGTTCCCAAAACTTAAAAGTGAAAGTAATCTTGATTGAGTCGGAAAATCGAGTGTGATTTTCAATTAACGTGGATTCCAATAAATACACAAGTATTTACGACGCGCACGCCTCACACGCCTCGCGTTCAATTTAGCAGTGATTGCTATAATCGTTATGTGTACGGCGAGCCGCAACTCGCTAAGAAAAAGTCCATTCTTTTCATTGACTGTGCTTGTAAACAAGCTGCAGTTGGTGAGCATTAGTTAACGTGTGCCTGCCGAGCTCGCACGCATTTGCTTTAATACAAATATAAATAAAATGTAACAATGTTGACGACGAAAGTGTGTTTATTCGCGTTGTTAATGGTGTTCGCAGATTGTAGCAAATCTTTTTCGCGCCATTTTAGTGGAAGTAATTCTAAAAAGGATTTGACTAGGGTTGCGAGACGTACGCTCCGTAGCGATGTGTTCGATAATTTGTTCAACGTCTATGATCCGACGTTCCTGGCGCTGGTGTGGCCTAAGATAACGAATGGGATGCACATCCTCGTGGACTACGCGTGCTGGGACGACCTCGGGTTCTTCTTCAGAGAGTTGTCGGAAGGCAGAGCATGGGCTTACAACGGTAAGTCACAGTTGTACTAATTGTTTTTCAAAATATGTAAGTAGGTACCTACTGGCCAAGTACAATTTCAGTTCCCGGTTGCACAAAATCTTTCTTTTAGATATTTTACCCAATTATTGCGCAGAAAGAAAAATATTGAAGGAAAATATTGTTAGCTTACTCATTTTATTGTAAGTTTTCTTATGATATAAAAATGAGATAAAAATGTTTTTTAAGTACACATGCCAGACGGTAGTTCAAAAATCTAAGGTCTAAGTATTTTGTTTCAAGTTGTCATCTGAGATGAGAGATGTTACAGGTTTTCTTCTGGTCGAGGCTGTACTTGCTCATTTAATAGAGAAGAGGCCGAACAAAAATACTATTTGTGAAATACCCTTTATTGAAGTCTTAGTTTTTTGATATCTGACAGCCCAAAGCATTTGAGGAAGTATCTTCAAATACTTTTAATATCAGGTACCTGCATACTAGGTAGGTCAGGATCCTATCTATCGAAGTACCGATAGGTACGTAAATAAATGTTAATCAAATAAAATACTTATTTGCGCCAAGCTAATAATTCGTTTCTTTGATTAACATTAAGAAGGTTATTTAAAAAAAAAATGAATGTGCGTCCAAGAATTACTTATCAAAAAACAAAGACTGCCAGACTGTATAAGGTATTGAATATGGATCATAATAAACAAAAAAAAATGCATGAACAACAACTACAAACATACAGGGAAGTGTCAAACGCGTTTCACATTGTTGTTTATTTGATAAAAAAGTGTTAATGGATGTATTATCTTCATGACCATTGAAAACTTTCGACTTGTGACGATGTGAACGATCTATCAAGTTCACTGGTCGTTTGATCGGATTGTCTCATTAAATCAGAGAGTCAATGTTGCGGGTAATCGGTATAATTGTGATGAATACATGTTTATTGTAGAGGTATTGTTAAAGATTTTGTGGAGATCTTTTGTGTCCAATTTTGACATTAAGAAGCTTTTGACATTGATTTTGTAATCTGTGAATGTTTCTACTTTGATATATCTTTGTAAAAAGTTACACATTTTTTTTTTGATGAGTTAAAATGTAGTTCGCATACTTCAACTTGCTAGGTTCTCTGCTATATCACATTTCGCTAAATTTAATTAGGCGCAGGTAAAGCTAGAATATACTTAGATCACATCTCCAACACTTAAATGTATGACTGTACTTATATGCCGAATGAGCAGCACGAAAGCAACAGCAAAACATCGACACACGACTAGCCGTTGAACCGAAAATTATGCGCATAATTATAACAAAAGAAAAGTATTCACGCAATATAAGTTATTAAAGCGCCGCGCCGTTAGCACGCAGTGTCAACCGAGCTCTGGGGAACAGTCGGGTACAGTAGTACAGTTAGCAGTGGTACAGTAGCGAACAGTACCCTGGCGTGCGGGCACACAGCATGACTGCAGTGAGAGTTATCTGCCAAGAAAAACTAATGAGGTGAAATTACGTGTTATTGTGGCCGTTGCTAGGCAACCGCCGGCTAATGTCATAATCACCGTGATTGGCGCCTCCATGACGCGGAAGTAGAATATGTAGGCTTCTTATTAACAGCCTTGATTAGCTTTTTTGTTTACAGGTGCTTAACATACATTATATTACGATATGCATTAACATGCATAGTTATTTGAACCTACTTAGTTCAACTGGGTCTCTTTTACTTACACCTAATACAGCGCGCCGCAAGTTAAGCAGGACAAAAGTACTAGTGTTGAGAAGACCACTAGAGAGTAGTGCAGTAGCGATTGATCTAAACACTTTGTTACGATTCTAGCTCCAGTTAAGAATAATTACATGCCCACTGTTAAATCTACAACTTTCCTCTCGGTAATATCAAAAAATCTTAGATTGTGATAGTAAATTAATTACTTAATGGAATAATTGTTACACAAATGTTAATTTCCATTTTCCAGTTCTCGACGCATCAGGTCGTTACAAGTCAGGGCTCTTCTCCGGCCAACGCTTTTGGCTGGGATCCAAAGAGCAATGCCTACGACTGGTGGGTGACCTTCACATCGACCTAAACCTTTAAAATCTTAAATAATTCTCTGTAATTACGTTTTTATTGACAGGATAAAGAGTCTTTGAATAGCAACGGGACTCGCAGAACCGATTATTATAATTCTCCCGTTTCGCGAAAGAAGTATTTCGATGATGGTATGGAATTAGTTTTTTCTTAATATATTTTAATTGTTAAATATTCAAGATAAAAATAAATTAACTTGTCGTATAGAAACGCTGGAGTGGCGTTGGATGCCGGCACCCGGAGGGGTCGCACAAAATGTTGACGATCGCTGGCCGCCGTATAGACTGGCTTACACGACGGTCGAAATTAATTTGAATATAACTAAATTCAACATGGAAAAGGTAAGCAACTAAAGAACAGTGATTACGGCTGTTCCCATCATTATTTTCCTACTTCTCTTTCTAGCAATGCTAAATGCTAGATAATCACTTTACTAGTAATCAATAACAAACAAATAGTATTAGATAATGCAGTAGTGAATAGTGAAGCAATAGGGTGTAATGTAGGTAAACATTCGTAAGACATTAGCTCATCGATATGATTGTTTTGTAGCATTGTGCTTCATTATTATTGCATCTATAACGAACTAGCAGGCAGTGATGACAGACAAACAATAATTTCAATCCCTTTTTATTTACAATGATGCTTCTTGATAATGTTTACTTTCGTAAATCTGTCACGATAGACTTATTATTTTGATTATAGGCGTATGATGTAACCCTGGGTCTTTGCATGCCGCGCTCGTGTTCGGCCCGCGACATCACATCCGTCATCAACTTTTCCATAATGATCAACGACAATCTCAAAACCAATAAAACGACATCACGTGCCGCAAAAATTATGAACGTGAGGCGAGTACCGGGGCATTATGACGTAGAAGCAGATACTGCCGCCATCCTACTGATCTGCATCACAACAATACTAGTTACATTAGTAATAGCAGCTACCGTTGTCGACTTGGACCTGATCAAATGTCTCCCGTACGGCAGCAAATCGATGACATTCGATTTAGAAAAGTACCACACCGATCCAAACAGGCACGTGGAAAAGGAAGTCAGACGTGATAATATCATAAAGACAGAAACGGACAAATTAGCCGTTGAAAACGTCAAAATAAACTATTTGGCGGTTGAGAACATGATGAAATGTAGCGCTCCCACGATTACGCTGGACGTAAATTGTGCGGAAAAGACGTTAGGCAGCTGCAAGCGATGCGGGAAGTACAGGAAGCAGTGCAGCTACCCGCGCCAGACCGACAACCTGCCGCCCTGCCCGCGCCAGCAGTACAACTCCTTTGCCAGTCTGAGCACCGAGAGCAAGAAGAAGAGCATCTTCTGCAGACTTCTATTATGCTTTTCGCTTGCTTACTGTTGGAGAAGAATCTTTAATACCAACATGGCGAACAAAAACCTCTCGTTGATACATGCCATGAGAATCGTGGCCACTTTTTGGATAATGTTTATTCATACAGCTGTGATAGTAGCTTATATCTCAGGTATGTGATTAGTCTGTTGATATTTTTCCGGATTATTCGGCAGATAAACAACATTGTTTTGTATTGCAGACGCCGCTGATGATGTAAACGATCAAAACAATATTTATTACATAATGGCGACTGGAACAATAGCTTTTGATACATCATTTTTTGTAAGGTACAAGAAATGTTTTGAATTCTCTTGTATACTCTGATCCTCTTTAGGATTTGCTGCGATTTGGAAACATTAATCAAATACTGAGTTTGCTTTCTCAATTTCCAGCGGTCTGTTTAGTTCTCATCATTTCTTCTTCCTGAAGAGTCAGTACAGCGTCAAGGAGCTGGTGGGGTTCCGGGGCGCGTGCGGCCAGCTGCTGCAATTCGTCTGCTTCGTAACTAACAGAGTCATCAGGTCTGTGGCATGGGATACCTACTTAATTAATCAACAGAATAATCTTTACTGCTGTACTTTACTTCTTGGCTGTCTTTTCCTAAATGTAAATCGAGTAGGTAGTAATGACAATTATCACTTTAATTTTGTGTCATTGAAAGCTTTCCAGTATACTTACAGATTATTATAACTTTACAGGAATTTACATAGTAACTTTAAAACTCTCGCCCCGATGTTTCTCAATTAATATTAATCAGACAAATATGTCAGTATTAACAATTCTGATTATTATGCTAAGTATTACGATTTCCTCCGTCTTTATTTCTCCACTAGGTTACTCCCGTCATACGGCTACGCGGTGCTGGTGTCGGCCGTGATGGCGCGGTACTCGCAGTCATCACGCACGCTGGTGGTGCCTGACCGCGAGGACATCAACTGCCGCCAGAACGGCTGGAGGAACCTGCTCTACATCAGCACTATTTATCCAGAAGAAGAACAGGTATACTTGATGATGAATCATTACATGTCCAATTATATAAATGGCTTCAGCTTTATTTATGAGTTTTAGACCATAAAACATTGCTGTGAATATTGCAGGTCAATTTTTTCTGATTTAAAACGGTGCTGGTTGGTTGGCAAACTTCGCTGTTGCAGCTTCTGATGCGACACCCATGCATAACATCGCTTTCTATTTGTGTCTACATTAATGCAACATTTTCTCAGGTATAAGTTTGAAACTAATAGTATTCGTGTATATATTTCCAGTGCATGCAGATATCGTGGTACATGTCGACGGAGACTCAGCTGCACATGGTGGGCGCTCTCCTGTGCGCGGCGAGCTTCTCGTCAGCGTTGCGCGCGCGCATGTGCGCTGTGCTCGCTGTGGTGGCGATACTATCCTCCACGGTCGCCGATGCTAGTAATTCCTACTTTGATTTTGCTCATCTGTAAGTATTTTTATAATGCTATCTTCAAACATTCTTTAATGTGACAAGTGTCAATAAAAAGATTGATCTTTTATTGACACAAAGGAATAATATATTGTCCGTCCCTGTGTTTCCATGTTGTAATAGTTTCCTGTATCACATTTAATTATTGTAGGTTTAAGAACACTTTCGGAGCATACTGGATTATCATTGCGCGGCCCTTGTCGAGAGTATCTCCATACTTCATCGGTGTATTCACTGGCTGGGTGATACACATTGTCCAGGGCAAGCTCAAGGTGTCTAAGGTAAAGTGTATAGTCACCACTCTTTAAAGTAGTACTGCCGCGGACGTAACTTACAAGCCTTGCCTTTTCTTTATATTTTATAGGCACACAAACGTTTTCAATTGTTTTTTACCTCTAATTGCTGCCGCGATGATCGCCTAAGTTAATAAGTTAAAACTTTTGACCATTTAGAGCACCGCCCAAGTTGTGTCACGATGAAGTAATGTTGGGACTCTGCTTTAAGGAGGATTTCAGTTTCATAACAACTAAGTATAACATCTTACTACTAACAACACTTTTATGGAACTTTAGGTCTTAGTGTATCCTGTTTAAGTATTTATTTTCTTAGTATGTGACTGTTTGTTTCCTGAATAAACATCTTCTTCTTCAGATGACATCGACCCTGCTGTGGGTCGCGTCGCTGTCGTTCATGTTCGTGTCGTGCGCGGTGCCGCTGGTGGGGCTGCCGTGGCTGGCGGCCTGGCTGCACCTCACCTGGCCAGTGGCTCTGCTGTGGCCTGTGCTCATGGGCACCACCAACTTATCTGGTAACTGAGTGTTATCCGTAACGGTTTACTAATGTGTATTGCTCGGGATTGCTCGACTAGCTTTGGGTCCAATAGCTAAGCGTATTATTATCAGTCTTAGAGTAAAACCATACGATAGATGACTTTCACCATGTTTAAAAATGTTATGTATTAATTAAAGTTAAAAACCTAAAAGTTTAGTAGGAACGAAGATATAATATCTTAACGGCGGATGAGGCTCTAAAGGCTCATTTCATGAATCTACTTGGAAAAAAATCTGATTTCTGAATTTTTTACAAACTTATGTAGGTATATGTGTGTGTAAAATTGTGACTGGTGTCATTATAGACAATGTCCCATATAACATTTCCCGTGCGTTGTGTCGGCAGGCGTGTTCCGCCGCCTGCTGTCGTGCGGCGGGCTGGCGGCGCTGTCGCGGCTGTGCTACGGCGCGCTGCTGCTGCACGCGGCCGTGGCCCGCGCCGCGCTGCTGGCCGCCGACACCGCGCTGTGCGGACACACGCTGTGCATTGTGAGATCATGCTTACACATACTACACTACAGGGTCACTTTGTGGATAGCCGAGAGTAGAGGTCACAGTGCGAAACCCACTGGGTTCGATCTCCGCGTATGACGAGCATTTCTGTGGTCCACGAATGCTTGTTCGGTGTCCTTGCGCATGTCATAAATGTTTAAAAAATCCCCCGCATCCTAAGAATTCATTTCTTAGTGTGGGAGTCTTAAAACAAAGGTGGTTTTGATAATAACCTGTTTAGTGTCAGTCAGGTCATTTAAAGATTAATTATCTTGAGTTGGTTGTTAATAGTAAACTTTAAGTGCTAAAAACTGTGAGCCCTAATTTCTGTTTGAACTTCTTGAATTTTACTCTCGCTATTCAATGTTTCCATGGTTAAGAGCAAACTTTTTCCTATTTGTTTTCAAGCCGTTTACCGACAAAATATTTCAAAATTCCCAATCCTTAATATTTCTCAAGGCATCAGATTACCAATTTACATTTAGCTTATAATCCTAGACGAGTATACTTCAACATAGTGTGAACAATATGTTATTAATGTCCCCCCGCAGTGGCTATACTTCGCGGGCTGCGCGGTACTGTCGACGCTGGCGTCGCTGGGACTCTCTCTGCTGGTGGAGATGCCGTGCTGCAGCCTGCTGCGCCGCCTCTCCGACTGCGCCTCGTGACAATAACACAACCACATCAAATGTATCTATTTATTATATCATCATATTCCGTAAAAAACTTACAACTAGTTATATTTACAGCCTATTTACATAATTACGTACAGGATAATGTACATTCTTATTCTAGTGTATAATAATTAATATTTGTTCAGAATTTGTTTATAAAAAGATTTTTTGTTTATGCCAGGTCATAAGGTTCTGGGTGAAATCATTCAAGGATCAGTTTATACTGGTCGGTAACATCGATCAACTATGTGCCAGTATGAATTGACCCTTATGCCTTATTGACCTGTCATGACGATGAAGAGATATCAGAAAATAATAATTTTATATGTTTAAAGCCAAGTTAACAATATTTTCACATCATTAAAACCAATTCTAGCATTTATGTTTAGCTTATAAGTTTCAAGCACTCATATTTAATGAACAATACCTACGTTTTATTTATTTCAATGTATTTTAAGTCAACTTTTTTTGTAAATTGTAATAAAGTTAATAACTAAGTTATTGTTATTTCGATTTTAAATCCTATTTGCACTCATTACTTCAGTTTTGGGTAAAGTGAACTATGGTTATAATAATCCTAATCATGCGAAGTTCCACTTTGCATGATCCCCACAGAGATCCGCAATAAAACAAGCATTTTCCAATTTACACACACAAGACTTGTTTAAAAATCTACGGTTGAAGTACACTTGGCTTTCATATAATTTAGAAGTACACGAAACGGAACAAAACTCTCATAACCAATTCTCAGTAAATACAATCAACACACGTCATCAATCCTCAGTCAGAAGCGGTCTCCACGCGAGACGGAGATATGTTGAAGCGAGACACAAACACTGCAGAATGTAACTAACTCTAAGGACTAAATATTACTTAAATCACATTCGCACTATTTCAGGTAGCGAAGCGTATAAAATAGGTCGAACGTCGACCATCGAATTCTAAAACAAATTGCGGTAACATTGCCAATTTTGGACCAATCAAAATTTAGTCATTGAGTAACAACTACGCAATGTATCCTCGTTAATGGTAATTATCGAGCTCGTCTTATGAAGTCTCAGTAGCTTATCCTAGGGTAGGTGGTGATGTGTTCAGACTCGGTGCGGCTTGCGCTGCGGGGAGACTATCTTCAGCATGGTCACTATGGGCGCCTCGAAGGCTACCGAGATCACGAAGGCTAGCGCGTACGAGATGATGGTCAGGCCCAGGAACAAAATGAACTGTGGAAGAGGAAGATAGAGCTGTAGATCCTCAAGCGTCGACGTTAAATTGGCTTTGTATTAAGTATATCTAGTTGTATATTTTTTTGTTTCCTACTATTTGTGAATGGGATGAAAAATGGACAAAATATTTAGGTAGCTTTCCAAAGAAGTAGAGAATTGATGTTCTTGTTAAAATTTTGTGACCCCGGGACTCAGTCATCATAATCAAGTGGATAGTGATAAAACAGGCCATGGTACTTACGACGAGCAGTTCTCCCATGTGTATGGGGTGCGTGAGGTGCATGGCGACGTAGCGCAGCACTACGGGGTGCACCAGGTACGCGCAGTACGTCACGCGGGAGAACGGGTACAACACCGGCGCTGACAGCAGTGGCCGCACCCAGCCTGCGGAAGAAGACGATTTCAATAAGATGTTCATTTAAAAAAAATGTATGTTTCTAGGAGATAAAGGCTCATTCAAAATCTTAATTTTTGGAATCCAGCCTTAAACAAGAAATGAGAAAAAGTGGCGAACATTAAAACAGCTAATTTGCGGGATAAACTATGCAGATTATTAAATTTCAACAGATCGTCCAACTCTGAAGTCGACTGACTTTTAAGCAAACATTCAATTTATCCATCTTTTTGGTCTAATATCCATGCTGAGAAGAAGTATACCTCCATGTCCAGTCGAGCAAGCTATAATGATCCACCCTATGCAGGCGGCCCACAGCGAGTGCGACAGCGCGCTGTACACGGCGGCCGAGAGCACGCCCAGCTCCGTCTTGTACAGGCCGAAGATCAGGAACAGAAGCGTAGCCGTACACACAACCCAGCCCACTGATGCCCATACCTATAATGAATTAAAGGATGTAGAATATAATTTTTTTTCAAGGGAACTATCTAAATAGTTTTTCCGGAATTTCGCAGAGATGTTGTGGTATATTCGACTAACTCCACTTATCCGTTCCATTTAATACTTTTTTTGGTGAATACAGCATCATACATTAAGAAGGCTTGGAATTGTATTTTGTTCAAAAATACGATTATCTATAGGTATCAGCTTTGAAAAACAATTGACAGGGATTCAATTTAACATTTTTAGTAACTCACCCTGCTCATCTTAATCTTTAAGTTGGTCTTGAAGAGTATCCATCCGGTGAGCATGCCGACGAGGTAGGGCCCCAGCCTCGTCCAGGGCTTCTCGTACACCTTGTCGAACTGCGTGAAGGGGTCCTCACTGTTCGGGATGTGGTCGTTACTCCAGGACACGTAGCCCGTCGTGAACAGCGACGAGATGAACAGGACACCGGTGAGGGAAGCTGATACCTTGAAGTGGCTAGGAAAAAAAGTTTGATTGTCAATAAAAAACATACGCAAATTATTTACAAATAAAAAATTAAGATTACCTACCTTCGTACAAAATCAGGCAGTCATACAAAGTGGGAGGAATACTTTTTAGCATATACTTTTGTTTACGTAAGGAGTGTTACCAACCTCGTAGCGAGAATTAATAAGATAGCGCTGACGGCGTAGAACTGGGTGTCGTCTGACAGGTACCAACTCCATAACATGCACTGAAACCAAACGTAAAACATTATACATAACCGAAGTAAGGCAAAAATTACTGTCTATAAGCAATAATGTATGGAATACTGGAATATTATGGAGATCTTGTAATCAGACGATTATATTTGTTTTTTATTAAATTTTACATGTATAATAATGCTGTTTCTAACCATTTGCTCAACGGGGAACAGGGTGTTGATGTAGAGCAGGTTCCTCCACCAGTATTTGGGACAGGTGTCGTGGTCCATTGCCGGAGGCTCGAACACTGCGTTGTACGCGAACCACTTCATCGTCACCTCCACGACTCCCAGGATGAATAGGTACGGAGCCGTCAATCTGTGAGTACAGAGTGGTATTTTAAAAATATTATAATTTTAGGACAGGAAAGTGACGATATTTAGAATTAAATGATATTAGAAATACATAAAAATCATTACTTTTGCATGACAATTGTAAAACTGACTCTTTGCGTGAGTGGAAAGAAATCAAGAAGAAAGTTGTTAAAATATGTGCGTTTTTCTTTATTCAGGGTTTTTATTCATACTATACAAGAACGTTATTCACGAACTGTTTTGTTACATGACTTACCTAGCAAATCGATATCCAATGAGTCCAAGAAACTGCAGTATCCCTGAAGTGATCTTCCTGTGTCCTTTCACCAACAGATCCAGTTTACCCTTTGTCTTTGTCCGGAAGTAAAGAAATGTCACCAGCATACCACTGAAAAACACAAAGATTTTAAAAACCTCAAGCATTAGTAAAATATCTGTTAGAAGTGATTGGGTTTAATGGCATCCTGACACCATGTGACGTCACACTTGACACACATTTTAGTCGTAAAACGAATCTAGTTTTATCAAACGTGTACGTGTTAGTTACAGCAGGTACGTGCGATCATTATTTTCTCTTGGCATACTATAAACTTGTTTAGTGAACTGAATGTCAAATAGTTTCGTTGTATTGTATGCAACCGTTAACTTTTGGTAATAAAGTACCACACCTCTCATTATCGGACAAAGTAAGTATACGACAATTATTGAAAGAAACATAAATATTGTTTGGTCTTACCCGAGGCAGAAGAAAGTATCAACGCTGTAGACTGCACTGATGATAAGCTGGAACCAGAAGCTCTTCTCCAGGATCGCACGCAGGGCTGTGTTGTCAGCGTACTGCAAGATATGACATAACATTTATTTTTGACTAGCTGTTGCCCGCGACTTCGTCCCCGTGGGTAGAAGATATAAGTAATGATTTATAACTGCCCTGTTTTTTTACACATTTTCCATTGTATCTTCGCTCCAATTAGTCGCAGCGTGATGGTTTATAGCCTAAAGCCTTCCTCGATGAATGGTCTATTAGATATAGATATAGATAAGTCAACATCGGCCTAGCCTTTTCCCAACTATGTTGGGGTCCTCTTCCAGTCTAACCGAATTTAGCTAAATACCCGTGTTTTACAAGGAGCGACGGCCTATTTGACCTCCTCAACCCTGTTACCCTGACGACACGATACCTCATGGTTAGACTGGTTGTCAAAATTTTTGATAAGTATCATAACTTAAATATAATTTCCACTGAAAATAGTTACCGATGCAGGTTCAATATAATACTGACCTTGAAGATGACGATGCAGGTGTGCCCGAAGATGACCCACACCATGGAGAGCGAGCGCAGGCCGTGCACGACGGGCACGGTGTCCGCGCCCACCGACTGGTCCAGGATCTGCAGCACGTTCGCCTTCATGGAGAACGACAGCAGCAGCTCCGACCAAATACCTGGAACATCGTACCTGGTTGTACATCTGCTGAATTAGGAGTGTATTCATGAGATTTGAGAGTAACTTACTGAGTTTAAGTTCGTCAGTGGAGAGGGTCTCAGCTGTGAGGCGTTCCTCAGAAGTATTGCTGTTGATAGCCAGGTTGTTATTCACGTTGTACATCGACTTGCCTGAAAAAAAAAAGAAAATTATTGTAGTTTTATTGCATAACTCACATGGCAATTTTCTTTACGGGTTTCTATTTATCAAACCGCATTTTCATATTTCTTTTTTACGCCAATAGTGTTACCATTAGCTCCGTTAATATCGTCGAGTCCGTTGAGGTCGAGTTTCAGGTCTGCGCGGGCGCCATTGTTGGCCGCCATATTGGCCGCAATGTTGGCCCTCCTCTGGCGGTCCTTGCGCACATCCCGAGCTATCTTCATGTCGTACGCCGTCGCGGCGATCAGGAGGATACCCACGAAGCAGGAAACAGCTCTGAAAATAATCAAATTATGGTTTTCTGAACTATATTGTGGCGTGGTTATAAAACAAATAAGGAATAAATATTTATCGTATCCATGTGACTGGTTTTATTTAATCGTTTTCATTCCTCATATTTTGTCCCCGGCACTAAAAAGAAATCTAGGCCCAGATAAAAGATATTTAACTCTTTTATTGAAATTTTAGAATATAGTCTACGCTGCATGAAGCAATAAAATTTACATAATAATACTACCTATTCACATTAAGTGTAGTATAAGTAAATCATTTGTTTTCATAGCCGTAGCCGACTGACTTAACTAGAAAAAATACACTAATTTACAAACCAGTAAGTACGCAAATAGTATAAAAAAACAGGAATGTTTATTTATTTATTTCAACTGAATGACAAAACATTATAACTTGAAAATAGTCAATAAATTGTGTAAACAGTGGTTACATAACGGCCGGCGGCACTCGTACCACATTCTAAAGGTTCGCCGAGTTAGACTAGACCAAGTGACGTCATCTCGAGAGTCGACACATAAACACCGTTTCTGGTGGTTTTACCAGAGTTTGGCAAGCCTTAACAAATATCATAATGTTGATGTTTCATAATTATGATAATTTAATGAATCATTCTGTTTTATCCCCAACAAGAAAGTTGTTTGCGGTGAGTTAGTGTTGAGTGCGTTTCTTGTTATTCTATTGGTACATCGTTTCTTCGAAACAGTATTTTCAATCGATAAACTGAGTCTTTTAGCAGAAATAAAATGAAGGAAAACTGACGATTTTGGTAAAAGCAAGATATACTCAAATTTTGCAGATAACACCAATCAATTTGTTTTCGAGGAGAGTTTACAGACTGAAAAAAGTCGCTAAATTAGGAAATTTGTGTAAAATAATAAAACAAAATTTGAATTGTGCAGCCTGAATATACATTCTCGTAAATATTAAGTAAAATAAGGCCAGTTAGATAGTTCAAAATCTGTAACATTTTTTTTTTGTACATTATATTTTATAAATTAGCTATACTTACAGCAAAACCCTGAAGGTGGGGTCTCCCAGATACGAGTAGCCGCCGTGCTGCGGGGAGCGCACGGCGAGCACGCGGTGCACGAGCAGCGGCGCGCGCGCGGCCGACAGCAGCGCGGCCACCGCGGCGCGCGGGCACGAGCGAGGCAGGCACGCGCCCAGGTGTAGCGTGCGGCGCTAAGGCACACGACATCAATCGGTGAACAATTGTACTTACAAATGAAGCAAAGGGACTGAATAGAGCTGTTGTCGTGGAACTAAGGTATGATGTCATGTGACTTCATACAGGTAAATTGTGGGTCAAAAAAAGGAGAGTCATTTTAGTGAAACCCAAGATTTACCTAACCTGTGAAATTGATCCTTACTAGTTGCAGCGAAAGTGCTTTTTAATGTGATATTATATCTCATAACTTTAGGAATATAGCCTTTACAACGCAGAAGTTAAGGGTCATCAGGATGACTTACATGTTTGATGAGCTCGGTCAGGTTGGTGGAGAGCACGATCCTAGCGACATAGAAGGCAGTCTCGAAGGGCGGCCCTGAGCCCGCCATCGACACATCCTGCCGCCAGTCGTTGAAGATCTGAGACGCTGATGTGTCTGGAAGGAGAAGGTTATTATTATATTATACTGAGATAAAACTCTTAGTTATGAAATAAAACATGTAATTAAATTTACAATGAATTAAATTGTGCCGTTTCATTATTTTTCCGTAATTTTATCAAACTTATCTAAATACTCCGGAATGGAGTATTTGTAGCCTTAATAGTGTGATTACATTTTATTAGGTTTGTCATGCAACAACTAAAACAAAGTCAAATAAAAACAAAGAGTTGCGCAAGCGCATTGTCTAACAAAAGACATCAACGCGCGCTATTAATCGTGTGCCCTATTCGTTGACAATACATAGTTTAATTTTGTTTAATGTTTCTTGCACAACTATTGCAATACTTTGTAACAATTACCTGTACAATGAAAAGCGTAATTTTTAAGTATATTATATGGTTTCACAAAGTTATTCTTGAACGAAAATACTCGAAGACAGTTGATTTTAATGATTGATAAAGTTTACACTAGACCGCTCATTCTCATAAAGAAAAATGAATTCTAACTAAATCGTAACATATTATCCAACACTACTGTTTGTTTGGGCTTCGCAAATAAGACAAGATTCTCAGTGTGGTAAGTTTACATGCGTTTGCGTAATTTGTGTAAAAGCTACTTACTACTAGCACTATTCTTTTATTTAAAACTTTAAGAAACTCTGAGGAGAACTTTGAGGGTTTCAATCACCCAGCAAATTTCCGTACCAACGCCTTGCTTGTTACAGCGGCAACAAAAAAATCATTTTCTGTGAATATTTCCGTTCTGTTTATATAATTTTGGTAGAGAACCCTAAGAAACAAAAATTAAATCATTCTTGCTCTCCCTGAACTTAGCTAAAAAGGTTGAGTAAACGAGAATAGTGATTGTTACCTTAAAATGCTGAACCATTAATGAAATATTCTCATTAAAACGAGCTCTACTTTTATTTAAAAGGTTTTGTGGAAGTTTCTTGTTGTGTTGCAAGGCCGCTCGATTGTTTGTAGAAAGTGACGTACACAAGCACCCCTTGACCCAGTAGATAATGTACCCGGTTTTTGAGGTTTTAAACAATTTACTGCAGTTTTAGAGCTTGCCGAAATTTCGAGAATATTGCGTTTTGTTGCAGTCATGCTGCTATAAACATTTATTTTACGATATTAAATGCGCTCAAAGAGGGCAGATAGTGATAACATACTATGATAAGTTACAAAGTTAAGGTCGGTTACACACTTGCAAAAAAATTAAGATAAAGTTTAGTGTTAAATAACTTAGAAACACAAATTAGGAATGGCAAGTAGGAGTCATACAGCGTTTTTAGTATATGCAGCTATTTAAAAGATAAACAGAAAGGGGTTTTCATAAATTATGAAAACCCTAATAGGTGATTTGAAAAAACTTTCCATAAACTGAACTGTTATGTTATAATATTGTATTTCCAATTTACTACTACTTCCTATCTGTAGTACTTAGTTAGTAGTGTCATACTTTCTGAGTTAAAAATGCCTCCAGAAATTGAAAAAAAAAATCCTTAATGAGTCTATATCTCATAGTACATACTAAACTATATTGATACAGTTTGAATATTTATCAATGTTTGATAATGTCGCCACAGCGCACGCGCGTGAGACCATTCAGCTGTATTGCAACCGTACCCGTTGCTTACTATTGGCAAATGTGTTGCTATTCGATTGACGTTAACTTAGTGCAGTTATTACTCAAGTTATGTGAATGCGACTTGAACTGTCTCTGTGTAGAGCAGGTTTAGTTTATAGTTAGAACAATTATAAAATATGTTTGTAATTATTTAAACATTTCCATTAGTATTAATCTGGGGAGACACGTCCTGATAAGGCGAGTTGGAAGAGCCTTATTGTTGTACAACAATAATTATAATACCATAATCCTAGAAACACTAGACACTGCTCCCTCAGGGGAGTTAACGGGTAGAGTCAGACTCCTACTGACTAAACCTGAACCGCCATGTTACGTCATCCGCGTTTTTGTGTCGATGTATGACAATGTGTTGCAATCCTTCATAGACACAATCCTAGTAGCTTGACCTACTACTCTTTAACGTGTATATATTTAACTGTCTGGACTTCAAAAGAGACTGTAACCCCTGAGTTTGTTTCGACATTTCTTCTCATGGTAGTCAGATAGGAAATGTCGGCTCCAGCTTTCTCAGAAAAGACATGTAGAAGTGATGAAATATCCTTTAAATTACAGAATAAATGATTTCATTTCATTTTACTTAAAAGGGGCTTAAAAAGCCTGATAATTTTAGTTGCAACAAAATAGCACCAACATGTCAAAGTCAAAGTCAAATTCTTTATTTCAATAAAACCAGTATATGGCACTTTTGAATGTTAAACAATTATACATGTATAAACAATATTAAAATCTAGTGTCAGTCTGTCGGTCAGTCTCCTATTGAAGCTACCGCTCGTTTGGAAGGTATGTTCTCATGGAGAAGAACGAGCAAGAAACTCTATGGTTACTCTTTTTCACTGCCATACAATAATTATTTGGGTGTGTACCAATTACCTAGTATTATAAGTTAGTAACTTACTCTTCCGCTGCGTGCTGGGCACGTGCTCCTCGTTGAGGATGTCGCAGAGCTCGGCGGAGCCCGTCCAGTAGTTGTTGCCCCAGTAGAACATGGACGTGTAGCGCCCGCTCGCGTCCTCCACTGAAACAAATCAGACCAATGTTAGGTTTTTGGAAAAGGGAGAGTCTAGTTAAGTCTTCAATACTGTACATCAAAATGCAAGGTTTTCCAAATTTACGCGCTTCTATAGATGAGAGCATTAGGCGCAAAATAGGCAACACAAAAAACTAACTACCTCTAATCAAATCTTTAGTGCCTATAACATAGCATAAATGAAAGTGTGACCCAAGATAGTCCTATATGGTTATATTTAATGTGTCAGTGTGTCTTTGAAGCGTTTCCTTAAGACACTTAAGCTTAAGCTTAAATATTTCCAGGAAAGTCGGTGGTTCGGTACCTATAATGATATATCAAGTCTCCTTATTTTTGTATCTTGGTATTGTTTTTTTCATAAATGGTGGCCATTAATGAAGAGCTCTTCCGGCATGTACAGGCTCTTGCCTTGAGTCTGTCCTCAGCGGTCATGGCACCGGATACAAATGTCACTGCCATCGGCACTACACCGATTAATGAACTTCCGAAACAAGTCCATCAATTTAATTACTTTAGTGTATTCCGTAAATATGTTCGAAGTTTATCTAGATGTTTTTTTTAACAAAATATATTTGATAACAACACTCAACTGACGTTTAAAAGTTTCGAAACAAGTGGGTAAGTTATTAAAAGAATTCGTATTTCTCGAATCCAAGAACTGATTTTGTACTCCCAAATTATACTTATGAAATTAAGGCTCCACTGGTAGAATACAATAATTTCAAAAAAAAAAGATTCAAATCGAACGGTATCGAGGTTTTCAATTTTTTTAATTTATACTTGTTACAAGTTAAGAGATTCATAATTATTTACATAAAAATTCGTTGAGGCAGTTTACTACTGTAATCCAATTCGTTATGTATTTTAATATGTATACTTTAAAGTGGTTTACCTCAGATGGCGACCTTCTACCCAGCGATCGTAAAATAGAACCTTGGGCCACAGGTGGGTTAGCCTTCAAGCCCTAACATGAATACTATAAATTGGTTGTCCTGTACTCATTGATAATTTTAGGAACGGTCATAATACTCAAATCATTATTAAGCTCTAAATGGGTCCAAAGCTTACTTCAGTAAATATTTTATTTTATTATCAGAATCCCCACTGTGAAATAAAAAAAAAAAACAAATACATTAACATCGCAACAACATACAACAAAATTAGAAAAACTTTGTCGAGTTGTTCGCAGGCATTTTATTTGCAGTGGTTGCATCTACTAATGTTCTTTTCATACGGTATTTACACTTATAGAAAACTTTATCAAAAAGTTTCACTAAGTTCAAGAGAAGTCGCGTGACCATCCGAGTAGTTCCCAATTGATTGTAGAAGTTATCGAGATCTATGTCAAGGTGGCGCTGGTCGCTGCTTGAGCCGGTGGGTGTCGATGAACTTACACAAAGGTTCATTTTATATCAATCGTAGTTTTAAACTGACAACATAAATATTATGTAGTTAGAGTTAGATTTTTGAAGCTTTTATTTTTATACAGTTAATTGTTGTTTAGCACTCGTTTACTTGATATATTTTTATGATGTTAAATGTAGTATAGTGGTCTGTGGTCATAATCATGCCATTGTAATACTTAGTTTCATTCAAGCGTAGTTTTCCAAGCGGTTGTTTTTTTAAAAGAAATGTTTCCTGATTATTAACACGAATTTTTCTCTGAATTTCAGTTATTTTATTTTGTGATTATTTTCATTACCTATTTTCCTTCATATCGAATCTTCTCCTTATATATCACCACATGGATATGACTCAATGAGGATACATTTCCCAATATCTGTATCATCATTGTTTCCGTGACAAATACTGTAATTAAATTGCTTCACAACACTAAATCCGAAGGTTGGATTAAATGAGACATTCGCTTTGTGATTAATCTATAATCATAAATAATGCGGCCTTGTGCCTGCTCTCTGGTGTATTTAGTACATAGGTTTTACTTGTAATTCTGTATGGTTGCTCAGACAGTCAATTTTGTCTTAATTGAGATTGATTGTGTTGTATTAGCACTGTGTGAAGCAGGCCTAGATTTTAATTATATTTGACTTTTATGTAATCATCAATCCAGGCCTCACAGAGCCAATTATTAACTGATTGTTAAAACTGTAACCATATAGACGTTTCGTTTAGTTCTAGTAAGATATCTTTCAGATTATTTTTGATAATCTCTAGCTCTTTTACATGTTCACAGTTTCCGCTACGTAGATCTTATAATACATGTTCTCAGTTTCCGATTCGTATGTATAAATTATATACTAGTCAACGCGCAAGTGAAATTCTAGAAGCATTTAATAAATTTCAAAAACCGAAAAAAAAACATTTGAAGTCATGAAAAATGTCAGTCATGTATTAAATCGGAACCAGAAAGTAACAACACAGGGTCATTTGCAATGTTCTGTATTCTAGAGTCTTATCATGTGTCAGTGCACCATTTCCCAACAGCCGTGTCTATTGCTTGCAATTGCATCTGTTTGCTATTCCGCTGGAGTTGTGGCGGTGACCTCTGCGCTCTGGCGAAACAAATGAGTTTTCATTCAGTTTCCCAATGGTTCCCAACAGTCGGTGCTCGCGTCTGCTGAATACAAAGATACTGAATACTAGTTTGATTGACTTGACTGTCGGTATGTCAGCAATAATGATGTTAATTTTATAACTGCTCTATAATTTAGGTAGAGCCGAAGTTATACATATGTATGTAGTTATGCATATACAGTTGCCTTAAATCTGCTCATTCTATTAATTTCAGTTCTCAATCGTAGATTTATTTTCGTATTTTTGCATTGTAATCTGCCTAGCATAGTTTAATTATAAAGAGTCCGAAATTTTACAGAAAGAGTCACCAGTTATTTTGGTAAGATTACAATTTAGGCTGTAGAAAAAAGGCTATATTGACTACCGCTAGAAAGAATATGAACATACACGTATATACGTTATGTCATAAGTGTCAGCTGTCAATAATAAGGATGTTTCTAATCGGCTTGTGTGCGGTGTGGCAACGTATGAACGGTCAAGTTGCGCGCGCGCAGTGTGTGTGATGCGCTGACGCAACGCTGTGACGTATGCCGCGTCATCGAGCGACTTTAAACTGCATTATACGATGGACAGACGAACGTAAAAAAAATAAGTTTTCTAGGTCTTATATTGCCGTCAGTTTAAAGCGCCAATTGCTCATTCAACGCCAGGACTGAACCTGAGTCAATGTAATAATATTTTTTATTTTTATTTTCTTTGAAGAAAAACTTTATTGTAAGTTAAACTTTTTGATTGTTACAAAAAGTAATACATCTTTTTTTAAGTACAGACTACGCCTGAGTGCATCCTGTTTTTTTATATTAGATTTAAATTCATTACGAAGTCATAAAAAATAGTTTCAAAAAAAATCTAGCCTAAAGTAGCAGATTAAAAAAGTGAAATTTGCCTATAATTTTGGAACAACGAAAAGTGAAAGTTTCTATGTGATAATTTTCGAGAACGATTTCTTTTAAAAGAAAACGGTACTTGCGTCGGTTGTTTCAAAACAAAATCTCACATCATTAATTAATTTATTGCGGAGGCCTTTACTTGAAGCAAAGCTCATTATTTCACATACCTCATTCAACAGTTAACATAACTTTAAAGGTTATTCTTTCGTAGTTTGTTTGATGTAATAGATCTACATACGTATGAATTAGTCCTAGTATTGTCATAAAAGCGGTCATTGGCCAATTGGACGTTAAAAACAACAGTGCCTACAGTAGTGCGTAATTATTAATAGCATTAAAACGCGAGTCGTAGAGTAAAAGTGAATAATAAATATAATAATGGCTACATAACAGGTGCTAATAAGTTTCACTGCGCCATAAGTTGCGCGTGCGCTTGTTAGCCAGCGGGACACCGGAGGCGCGGATGTGGGCCGAGCCATGAGCGAGGAGCGGGGATCATTGTCTAACTAACAATAAAATAATACCAGTATATTATTATTTTGGGATTCGAAGTAGAAGTTCTTGAACCGTTTTCGCAGCGCATGCAACGGAAGCTCTCAAAGATGAATAATTTTCCCCACTTATTCAATATTTTCGATTGTATCTTCGCTCCTATTAGTTGCAGCGTGATGTTATATAGCCTAAAACGTTCCTCGATGAATGGTCTATTGAACACAAAAATATTTTTTCAATTTGAACCGGTAGTTCCTGAGATTAGCGCGTTTAAACAAACAAACAAACTCTTCATCTTTATATATTAGTATATATAGATGGGATATTTATACGGACCCCACAATGTGGCGAAGTTGCCACTTGACCGGGTTTTTAATGAACATTGAACAAGAACATATTTGAATAAAAATAAACTCTTTAGACCTAAAAATAAAATTTGAATACAATCAAAAAAGTAAATAGTCAAGTAATTCTTTGTAAATTAGTTAGTACGAATCTTTCAATGAACACCAGTGAAAAAAAATCATACCAGCTAAATGAAACATTGGAATATATGTTAAGAGCTCATGTGCATTATGAACTAGTACATTAGTAGTTATGAGTGGCCGTTAACACATGGAAGTCTTTATGCTGCCTTCCGGAACTCGACTAAGTGCTACAGTCCAAGTAAAAAGCGTTTGTTACATAGTCCTCTTTTACTTTTCATGTATGTGGTCATGAAATGAGGTCATACGAGAACAAAACGTCAAGGGGATTGCTCCCCGCTCCCTTGTTGGGCATTTGATTAATTAACAGTGGGTGGATATGGAAAATTGACTTGTGTTTCTGCATACCTATGTAGCTAATTAGTTTATAAAGTACGCCTTCTGCCAATATATTAATATTTCAAGCTCAATTCCTTACATGTCTTTGGACTTATTAGTCAGTTAAAATTGTAAAACTTCTCTATTTCGCTTTAAGCCAAACATTCAGCCTTCATTCTGCAATGCACTTTAATAATTTATCTCCTATTTATCAGATAACGGGCTTATTAAAAACAATAAACTGTTAACTACTTTTCTGCTTTAACACCTTAGAAAAGCGCTCTGTTCGATGTAACTTTTTATACGTTGTGGAAAATGTCGTAGGTTATACATTTATAATTCTTGTATAAGATTTTAATGTGTTAAACTGTTTATGTTCCTAAATAAATCAATAAAAAATATATAAAATACAAAAAGAGTAATGAACTTGACCGCTCATGGCTTGCGCCGCGACATTGTCATAACGTCACTTACGCAACCCGCTCCAAGTCTACTGGGACGCACTTTCTCCGGGCCACAGTGACGGATCATGTGTGATGCCGGTTTACTATAACTTTGTATTGTATTCAATGTTCAAGTTGACCTTCATCATCATCATCGTTTTCTTTAACTAAGTATGCAGCTGAGTACCAGTGTTTTGCAAAATTTCGGAATATACTTTATTTATCATATCATGTGGAACAAATCGTAAAATATAGGTTTGTAACTTCATTGACTGTTTTCTCATGTTGCATTCACTACTTTAGAACCTAACCTTAAGTTGATGCTGACTGTCAGACAGGTAAATTTGGGTTGCAGTCCAAGAGCCAAGCCTCACCATATAGCTATCATGTTGACGCAGTTTTGATACTGTTCACATAGTTTGCAATCAGAACATTGCGATAGCTATTGGTGCTGCACTAGCACCGCTCATTGTCTGCAACCAACATCAGACTTAACGATTTCATAAAACTCCTTGACGCTTCAGTGTTTAGCATACAAGATAGATACAGTTAACGCACGATCAAAGTGATCAAGTGTTAAGTAGTTATAATTATATTTGTAAGCTTAAGCAAAGCGAGCTTATAATAAGCGAGAACAACTTTCGTGATCATTCTAATGAGCGCATAATGATTAGCTCCAACCAGATAATTAATTTATATTAGATTCATATCTGTATCTTTACTTCGGCATCTAACCGGCAAATGGTAAGTGTTGCCATTACGATTGTAATTAATATTAATAGTAAGGACTTTCACTTCCGCGTCTAGGTACTTGTCCTTCTGCTCTTTAAGTATTTCGTATTTTAATTTGACCATCATGTATATGTTATGTTAATAATATCTCAGGACAGAAAAACGATCCCTCTTACAATTACTTCTCATTTGACCCAACCTAAAGGGCGAAGAGAAACATCAAGTAGACTTCCTATTTGGTTCTACATGTTATCATTTACAACAATGTCCTGACCGATTGTCGCAAGACACTAGACAGCTACGCGGGACACATTATAGTGCACAAGCGAAAACATACACAACATTCGAAAATTCGGTGCGTAGGTACATTGGGTTTTGAACACGGGTCCTTTGACTTTCCAGTCCTGCTGTCTTACGACTAGTCTATCACAACTTCAACAGCAAATATAGCTTACACGTTATGTTAATCATTTACTTACACTTGACTTCGTTGAATACGCAATCAATTAATTCATGTTCGTAAACTTGCTAACTCATTTATTCCTTTACTAAATTACAGGTTGTTACATCCATTACGATTTGTTCAATTACCGAATAATTGTTTGACCGTAACCTTTGCTTGCAATGTGAAGGAAGCCTCGGGTGTCGTTGTGCATCACTGCACTACTGGCCTCTATTCATACCTGCGTTAAAGAATGTGAGGATGTGATAACAACTTGATAGGAATGTAAGCGATTACCAAGTGTTAACCGCGATAGTGAATTTTATCTATATTAATATATAAAGCTGTAGAGTTTGTTTGTTTGCTTGTTTGAACGCGCTAATCTCAGGAACTACTGGTTCAAATTGAAAAGGTTTTAAGGGATATGATATAAGGGATTGAAGGTTTTAGGCTATATACCATCACGCTGCGACAATTAGGATCGAAGATACGATGGAAAATGTGGAAAAAAACAGGGCAGATATAAATCATAATTTATATCTTCTAACCACGCGGACGAAGTCGCGGGCAACAGCTAGTGTTTCATATTAGCTAGTTTATTAAAGCTTCTATATGTTGAAGGTAAATATATAAGTGTTTTAGATATTTTTACAATACAAAAGAATAGTTGTTGTGCCTGAATTCGTATTCAATTTCCAGACTGGTATTATGTGTCATTCGAGGCATTGTCTTAGCTACTAAATCCAATGAATGACCATTATCTAAATTATAATATTAAAGAGTCTGGTTAAACATGTACTGCCTCATCTAAAATCTGATAACATAGTCATAATTTATTTTTCGACCCTTTCTGGGAACATTTACTCCACAAATAATGTTAACTTTATAACTAACTCCACGTCTATGAAGTAAAAAAAAATAGAACAAAAAATGTTCGGAGCGTACGGAATGTGGGTTAACTTAGAGCACAATAAATATTTGTTCGGCGCAATGACCCGTGGTTACAAAAAGTGGTGGATACCATAGTTTATGTTTTAATCTTGTTTCGTTTTTAACGCGTTTACTTTTGACAGGATTGGAAGACTTAGTTCGTAGTGCAGCGTAGATGTAAAATGTAAATCAATTCTGTCTTTAATTTTCTTTAATTTTTTGCGCTTTTGACTATCGCGGCATCGGTGTGATTATCTTTATATATGTGATTCTGATGTACGTATGTGTGTATGTCACTGTACTAGTAAAAGGCTGGACCGCTTTTAATGTCTTTTTCTGTATACGTTTGACCCTGGCACCGATCGAAACCATCCAGGGTTTCGATCCGTATCATCAGCCCGGTAGAACGGACTTTCAAGATCAGTTCAGTAGTATTTTTATAAATAGACTTGATTTTGGGATTTTATTATTTCGAATTTATTATAAGACGTATTTTAAAAGAGGTTAAGAAGCCGGATCTCATTTTTTTCTGAATCGTTTATATTAATGCGTTGTAAAGATAAGAAATGAAATAGGATACCTATAAAATACACACATCATTTACATATGTTAATAGTTGAAGGTTAACGATAGTATTCGGCTATTGGGTACAGCGAGAATTTCAGGATTTTTAAAAGAGAACAGTCCTTGAGAAAAAAGTTTAAGAACCGATTTAAAATGTCGTTTATATTCAAAATTAATGAAATTAAAACCGAGTAGAATGGAATTCAAAAAAATTGAATACAATTGGCAAATTTATTTTTCTTTTATGATAAGTTAATGTTAATTCAACAGATAAATTCTAGTGTAATTTTGGATTTTGGGTGTTTGACCACTACCAGGCATCCTTCAAAAATATTTTTAGTGTTTTTAGAAAAAATACCTTAGATATCGACAACCGACAACCGGACCAACTTGTTAATAGGAGTATGTTAATTTCGTGAATAATTAAGAAACAATAGTTTGTTGCGTAGCCGAAAATATTATCGAAAAGAAAGCGTTACAAATACTGAGGTACTACAAAATCAACGTTAATAACAAGCGTACACGTCCATATTATTCCATAATGGCCTCTAAAAACATCAATTTAAGCGTTAATTTGGCGTGAAAGGGCCCGACAGGGCAAAGACCCCATCCTTGGAACTTTCTCTCAATAGGAGCTATTGCGTAATAAGGGAAATGTGTTGTTACTCACAGATTTGTGATAAAAAAGTAAAGTATGTGAGTGGAGCACAGTTTTCCAACATTCTGATTACGTTAGGATACTTTTTTATTATTATCATTATGTATTTGTGAGCTGTTTTTAACAGATATCTCAATTTTTTCTAACTTCAAATAACAAGCCCATAAACGCTTTTAAATAACATTCTAATTAGCATTTCATTAAAACAAAGCCCGAAAATAGAAATATTGGAAATGTCTGCTGATTTAAATTTAAGCTAAAAAAACATAATTAAAGAATCTTTAATTATTCGTCAAAAATACTTGGTCACTCATGATAAGATTTTAAACATTGCTTCTTGAAGAAATAACGCTTATTAACGTTAATATCAAAATTATCTCGATTACTAAAAAGGTTTATCTCAAGAAACTGATTAAACAAGCTGCAGGCGCGCAGGCGGTACGATGAGCACCGATAATGATCTTCAGGAAGTAAAGTGCGGAAATCGTTTAAGACGCGGCCGGTACCGCTGTAGGTGGTAGCTAGTGGACTACTGCCGTACATTCACGAGATAAAACAATTACTTAACTAAACTACATTTTTATAGTAGATAAAATGTGATAGTCTTGTATCCTTTGTTCAACGCCTTTGTCGTTTTACTAACATAGTAACGCCCTATGTATCTGTCTCTGATCGAGACTTCAAATTCACATAACAATTGTTGGACGTCTTTCGGCGAATTTGTACGAACGAAAATGTATTTCTTTAGTTTACCTCTTTATCTATTTTATCATTAATAATAAGATATATATAATATAATATATCCTGGGACAACTCACACACGGTTATCTGATCCCAAGCTAAGCAGAGCTTGTGTTATGGTAACCAGACAACTGATAAACTTACTTATATATTTCTAAATACATACATATTATAGATAAATTACACCCAGACACCAGAACAAATGATCATGCTCATCACACAACATTTGTCCTGGGCGGGAATCGAACCCACGACCTCCGGTATAGCAATCAGGGTCACTAACCACTAGACCAACAGGTCTGTCAAGATGCCAACGGACAATCATTATTTCTCCGCAAAATAAATATTCGATGCGAATTTTAATGACTTTTGAGATTCCTCAATTATAATTAATTATTCATACAATATTAATAGGCATTCGTTACATCCGGCAGTAAGTACCTTAAATCCATGATAATACGCGTTTATAAAACTTTATTTATTGGTATTGTAAAATGTTAAATCTGATGATATCATCTTCATAACCTGATGGGTCTGACACTATATAAAAAGTACCATAGAGCACGATTAGATTTATGGTGTTACTATAAATGTCAAGTCACTTAAGAATGGAATCTCCTTAATTATGCTGATTTCAACATTAAAAACATGTTTTACCTTTTGACCTTGCCGACGACCGCCCGCTCCCATACCTCCATAGATATATTTCAAAAGATTTTGATCTTAAAATATTATACCATTATAATATATTGAATGCGAGACAAGAAACAGGATACGAAAAACGACTTCAATATGAATTTAAATAAAAATACTTTTTTTTTGTTTCAAGAAAATACTATAAGTTGTAATAATAGCATATAATATTCGGAATGTATTTTAATGTGACATGACAAGTGGGATCATAAATTCACAGTAGATAGAGCATCGCAAACATATCAGATACATTTTACGATGTTATAAACTTTTACATTGTCGTCAAATCAAGTGTGACAAGAGTATTACTGGTAAGGGGTCAACACGTGAGATATTGTTTATTGACTTTTCAGTTATCTTAATAGCAGAAAATAATGAGCCACAGCCCGTTTTGGGTACTTATTTTAATTTTAAATGGGGGGTGGGATGGGTCAAGGCGTCCCACGGAAACGGGAACAAGCGCGCTGTAAACTGAAGTCCATGCGGACAGAGTCGCGGGCAACAGCTTGTCATATTATAAAGAGGGCAAGTTTGTGATTTTGAACCATTGTAGGTGGTAATCTCAAGATGAACCGACCCAATATTGCAAATTCTTTTACCAATAGAATGTCAGTTTATTTTTGCATGTCCAAACCAGTGTAACAAAAAAAAGGGCTAACGATGTGGACACTTGTCTGTTGTAGTCAGTGTTAAATAAAACCTAGTTTAAAGACATTACGATCATATTACTCCCAACCATACATTGTTTTACAGATGTAGTAATCCTTATGTAAGAAAAACGCCATCTTATCAACTGTATCCAATGTAGGCCCGACCAAATGATCCACAACTGACCTTACGTAACTGAAGGTCGTGTTCTCAGCAGAGCTGTTTAATCATCACCAACGATAATAGCCGGTAACAAGCCGGAGTGAATTCACTTAATGGCGGTCATTAATGTTGCCCAACTGTTCTGCAGAAAACGTCGGTATTTGGTAACGCCATGGCATGGCATGGTGCATGGTGGTGAGAGGTTAGGCTGTAAGGCTTATAGGCATTACGTGATAGCCTGGTATTTTGGAGTGTTGAATACTAACACTAAGTGCTAAACTGTTAAGTGTGATTTTGACAAAGGCTATTTACGCAGCGACCATCACAGGCGTTTTTTTTTTACGTGCGTAACATAGTACCTGCTGAAGGTACTGAAAATAGCCAATCCTGAACTTTCATGAGACACATTAAAACTTGGAAATACAATGTTTTTATACTAAAAGCCGAAAATACGCTACAGTGTTTAACAGAAATACGTAACTATGAAACTGTGACAGATATTGTTATGGTTTAGAAGGTTTATTGCGTAACCATGGTTACGGATCATTTCAAGTTTACGATCATAATTATTGTTAAACTTTCTTTGTTTTTGTGGTTTAGAACTAGCAATTTCTGCCAATTAGGAGTTATAGTTGCTTTGACTTGTATATTTACAGTTTTTACAAGAATTACTTCAGATTAGTACACACTACACAGTTTTACGGGGCTTAGTTAAATGCTCTTTTTAACGGTTTTCATAGTTTCTCTTGCTATCTCATTCTTGTCTTCCTAATCGCCGCATTATGTTGGGTGTATTTTTAATAGTCAGCGCATAACAGGATTAAATTAACATTATTTCTGTGCGAGAATCCACAAATAATTCTAAACGTAAAAAGTAAGGCCAGTGCGGTGTGTTCGCTGCCTACTTCGACATGGTTCTTCATACTAGTTACTGAGTGCCAAATGCATATTACACCAAGGTTGCATTTAGTGATGACTATCATTAGCCAGACTAAATATTCTCGAATATGTATTTGGTGTGGTATTTGGGTTGCCAACATGCAACTCAGAAATAGCCAAACAGGCTGAGGGGGTAATTATGGACGTTCTTTTTTAAGCCTTGAATTTCCTGTAAGCAGACACGTAAAAGCCTAAAGATTTATATAAAACGCCGTTCTACCATTTTGTCAATTATATTTTATACAACTACTAAAATATTTCTAACTTTTTGCCACCTGACGACCCTAGTACCGGTTTAACCTACATAATTTCAAAAGTCAAAAAATAATAATGAATGCATAAAAACCAATCTGAAAGAACCAGTGTAGTTTAAAAAAAAAACATATTTAACAGCTTTTGTATTGATTTTTAAATACCAATCAATCATGTTATTATAACACTTAACTTTATATTTAATACCGTATTTTGATATTTACTGTCATCGGCTCCCAACAATCTGTATTTATTTATTTAAACATAATACTTGGAATTGCATTGTTGTTATAATATATTCATCGTGTTATGAAAGGCGAGTACAACCAATCAACAATATATCTTTGTATCCAAATTCCGAAGCTCACATGTTTACAGAAGTACTCCGAATGCTATTGAATGTTAATCAAATAATAACACGGCAATGACAACTTTCGTTACAGTCGGATACACTTAGTACAAAATATTTATGCAAATCACGAGCGTCCATTATGAAAACTGTAATGAAAACATAACATTATATAACTGTTGGGGAAGGCAAGGTAATAAATACTTTGTGGTGTATACCACGACACAGCGAATGGTATGTAGTCGTTAATTCATACTAAGAAAATAAGCATGTAGATTTCATTCAGTAAAGCTTCCGGTGAGCTACGATACAATGAGAGAAATCAATCGAATGCATGGAGATATTTCTTTTTGGTAAATCACTTAAAATCGATTGCGGATAGAGCCAGAGACTTCAAATATAAGGTGTGTTCAGCATCACAAAATTACGTTATCACATGTCATCATTCTGGTTTTAACCTTAAAATTGTCACTACTGCCGTAAATTCATCCTTAGATTTTAAAGAATTATCTTAATAAATAACTTAATACCACTAAGCTGCATGATTGCAACAGGCTCGCAACGCACAACCCCACTCAGCCATGCACACATATAGATATACAGACATCCTAGAGGCTGCTTAGAATTCCGTCCAATTGCCGGCTCGCAGGCACTCGGTTACTGGGTCAGCTGTTACATAACCCGTCGATATGTCGCTCATGTTAATTTACCGTCATAGTAACTTTACATTATATTTTAATATAGAATCGCGAAAGATTGAATATGTGCTCCCGACTTTGTAGGAGATGGGCTCTTGAAGTTGGAAAAGGATGTGGAGAAGCAAGCAATAATTCAGATTCAGATTCTAGCAAGATAGCAATAATTCAGATACGTTCTGAAAGAACGAAGTTTTTTATGATTGTACTTGATGATTGAAGTAACGTAAATTTAATTTTAGTTCATATTTTTTCATTATTTTTCCAACAAGCACAAAGCGATGACGTAAAGTAGTCAGTACCTAAATTCAATTTGAAAGTTCTTTACGAACAAACGTAAATATAATTTGAAAATGACAATCGATTTTGTATTTTGTTCTTAATGCATTAAATTACAAAATGTCGCAAAGTCCTCAAATGCCAATGGCTTACAAACATACATTATTAAATCTTATGAAAGTCGGAACATTAAACGTCAATAGCCTAAAAACTTAGCTAAACATTTTGCAACGCGAATTATCTTTGCAGAAACTATTAAAACCCGCGAGAATCGAACCTCACATTTTACGTAACATTATTATGTGTCTGTTGCTATCCTCCTTGCACGCACGTATGAAGACATATGTTTGTCCTTGTCGGACGACCTGACCTACTGTCCGTGCATAATTTTGAACTTTCTCATTTAATTATAATTGAATTGGATTCAGTTAATTGCATTGAATTAGTTTCGGAATTATTTATATTTAATCTGTAAACACCATTGGGTTTTAATTACAAGCCTTTTATTTTGTTTATTTTCGATGATTGCCAAATGATTAATGCGCAGGCGATCGCAAAAACCTAAATTCAATAAATCAAACAAACGCTTGACTCTCAAAATAATTGGCGTTTAATTATTTTACATATTTCAAAATCAATACGGTACCATGACCGTAAATTAAATAAATTGTGTAAAACGAAATCACGCTAAGCCTAACCAGCAATCGAGTTGAGTCGTCATCGCAGACCACAGGCAACCTACAAATCTAGAAGCCACGGTATCGCAGCGATATAAGTCATCATCCCTTTTGATAAGAATCCCCGTTGATGTAGGAACTTGGTCGTAAATCCGTGACATCCGTCAGATCCGGTGATGTCGGTTACGTGTGCGACCGGTCGCTCGCTATCCCCTCACGCACGCAACCGGTTGCGCAACTACTGCAGCCGGCGCGTGCGCAACTATCTGACTACATTTCAATTGAGTTTTTGAATGCTTTTTAACTATGCATGCTTTTAGTAAATTATTATGTTTTTGTGATGAATGTAATAATTTATGTACATACTTTGCACAATAATTCTATGAGTAAGGAGCAATGCGATTTAAAAGAACTATTTTTGTTTTTTTCACATAGCGTCAACATACTGTGAAACTCAGATTAGGTCAATGTCATCAAATGTCAGAAAGTGTATGAGACCTTTGCAAGGTGACAAAATCTATATTTTAAATTCTATAGTACAAGAGTACTCCTAAAAAATCCCGTTTACGCCGAAGAGGACGGCTAGTCTGACATTAAAAAAGTCAATCAATTCTCCATAAATTTTATATACAAAATATTCAAAGTTGAAGTCCTCCTTGTCTTAAGACTTGTGTTTTGTATTTCTTTATCAATTTTCGTTTGGTGTTTTGTTAAGAAAATGGTGTGTTCCACGTAAAAGACCTCAACCCGCCCGAGGATTAGGTACAGCACACAATGGTTCCCACGGCGCATGCGTCTTCATTCACCAATGATAATAGTTTGCCGGGCAGCGGCGAGACAGCGCGCGCGCACGCATTGTCATGCCATTTGTACGGCGGTAATTGATGCGCGTTTGTTTGTTTAGCTTCTAATAAAGCTATTACGGTGTATGTGTTATTAATATGGTAACATGTTAAGTGTAGGTTATACAATTACTTTGTTGATATTTCCACAGAGGTTCTGTATAATTTCTTGTACTGTTAAATAAAAAAAATGTTTACACTGCTATTGCCCTAATACCTGCTACTACGATACTCTTTGTTTCAATAAATGCAAGTTGTGACGGTAGCACGGGTCTATAAGATTCGCAACTCTGTATGTAGCTGCAATAAACTCTCTAGCCTAACCCCAGTATTCTCATTGGTTTTATAAACACATTTCCTGTTCCGTTCTTTTACTTTTCAACTCGTTCTCGACCTGCCAAGCCTTCCCACTGCTGCAGGCTGTAAACTATGAATTTATTGCAGTCTGAAAGCAAATAGCAACAAGTTTACAATTTCCTAACAGTGCCTGCCGCGTACCGGTATTAAACTCTTATTAAACCAACGGGAAATTACATTCGGCTCTTTTGATTTTATTCGACATATTGTTTTACCCCAAACACTTTTGTAGAGGAAATGTACAGTATTAATAAACTGTGATTACGTATGCTTGTCATACTGAAACATTTAAATGACGTTTTAATAGTTAAAATATTCTGCAATTTCGCACAATTTGTGTTAAATTGTAGAGTCGTAAAAGTACGTATAGAGCTACATTAATATTTAGATTTTTTGCGCCAATAACGGTGTTTTAAATAAAATATCGTTCAGTCGCTTTAATATGCTATAAAAATTAAAAAAAAATTAAAAAAATTAAAAATATATTTATTAAAAACATAGTTCACATTACTTAAATACATGTACGAATACAAATGACTCGGATGTAAAACCAGTAAAAATATCTTTATAGTCATAATCATAGGAGTTGAGTTAATCTACACCAAAACATAATAATATACGAGAAGGATGGTCTAAAGATAATATAGGGTCACCCGAACTAGGTTTGTTTTAAACCTGTGTTTCGGGTTATCAGTGCAAAAAAATGATTGATGGATATTTTAATGTAATTCTATCACTTAATTGTATTATAAAAGACTAAGCAGGACAAGCTGTCCTGAATTATTTAATTACATTACCTGTACTTATTATTATAATTTCTAAGCTAAACAGTTTATTGTAATATTTCTAGCAATTTTTCCGTATCTGAGTAATTGAGGGACTGTAAGTATTCTATTACCATTCTATTACACCTATTTAAGCTTACACTATATAACTTTAGTAGCCTGTTAAATTTGTTATATAAATAGGGTCCTTGAAATAAATAAAATCTGTTAGTAAAAGCATGTTGCGTTTGTGGGTTAGTGCAAACTAAATCCTTTCTTCTCTTGCCGGAAGGTACCGGGCTGAAACCAATTTCAGTATGCTGGAGTCGTACTATATGTAGAATAAATAACTGGCGTACTGTAAGTACTTTGCATTCCCTGTATAACTGGTGAGTGGGAAACCTGAAAGGACGAAAAGTGGCGACCTTTAGGATTGCTCTTTGAGCACGTTCTAGGGGCAAGATAATAGATTTAGATGCACCACCCCATGAGTCTATGCAGTAGGTAAGAATGGATTGGCACAAAGCCATATACACCTGGCGAATTAGATTAAAGTCTGCAATGTTGCGTAAGTGTTTAAAGATATAGATTAATTTACGTACTCTGGTGCATAATGAATCAATATGTTTACGGAAATTAAGGTGACTGTCAATAGTGACACCTAGATATTTAGTATTGTCAGTTTTTACTAATGTAGGGCAAGCGCATGCAGTCGCCGCGGACGCGCTCGTATTACACTTATGTGCATAAATATTTAGGTTAGTAGTCGACTTATTACTATTTCTCATTGAAAATAACATGTAATTTGTTTTATTTGAATTTAATGTTAGAATATTATTGTTAAGCCAGTTAGACACTACATTAAAACCATTTTGGGCATTTTGATAGACCTCATCCTTAGACTTACCTGAGAACACAAGAGCTGTATCATCAGCATACGATATAATGACACCATTTTGCAGAGACAAATTGCACAGGTCGTTTATGTAAACTAGGAATAAAGTAGGTCCCAATATACTACCCTGGGGGATTCCGTAACTACTGCTGTTTAGTCCCGCACTTATATATTGACCAATTTTTACGCACTGCTCACGGTTATTAAGATAGTCCGAGAATAATTTGAGCTGTGTTCCTCTTATACCAATTTTTTCCAGTTTATACAATAACAGAGAGCAAGCAATGGTGTCAAATGCCTTGGCAAGGTCTAAGAAGATCCCCATTGTGTACATACCTTTATCTAGACTTGTACATACATAGTTAGTTAGCTGATGCACCGCTTGGTTAGTTGATCTTTTTGATCTAAAGCCAAATTGGCGATCCGAAAGCAAAATTATTGCTCTCAAGATATTTAATAAGCCTAACGTTAATTATTTTCTCCAAAATCTTAGAAATTCCTGATAGAACTGCAATTGGTCTATAATTGGTAATATTGTTTTTGTCTCCGGCTTTAAAAACTGGGGTTACTAAGGCCTTTTTAAGCAGATTAGGAAATATACCGTTCGATAAACATAAGTTAAATATGTAAGTTAGTGGAGGTGCAATTATGTGCTTGAATCTTTTTAGTACGCTATTTGGGATGTTATCCCATCCAACGGCACAAGAGTCTTTTAAACCATCTATAATACTAACAACCTCTTTAACGTCCGTATCTAATAACACAAACGAATGTAAGGTATTAGGCGACATATGTGTAGTTTGTGGACAAGAATTTCGGGAATAATTTTCAGCTAAATCTTTACCCAAATTGACAAAATAATTGTTCACTTTATTTGCCGCTAGTATTGGAGTTACATCGGTTGCTAAAAGTTCTAGAGCAGAGTCTGATTTCTTACATCTGAAAGTGTTACTTTTAACAACTTTCCATATCAGCTTACTGTTTTTGCCGGCTTTTTGTATTTGAACTTTGTCATATTGGGTTTTTATCTTTTTCAATAGGTTATTACAGAAATTCCTGTAGCGTTTGTAAGTAATGGAAAGCATCTCGTTATCAGGTGCAAGTTTTAGCTTTTGGTGAAGTTTATCCCTATGTCTAATGCAACGGACAAGGCCAGGCGTAATCCACGGCTTAATATTGCTGTATTTTCTAGGTATCATTTTGTTAGAGGTATTATTACTAATTAAAGTTTGTAATGAACCAACAAAATACTGCAAACTAATATTTGGATCACTAGAACTGTAAACGCGGTCAAGATTTAAGTCGCGTATGTCATTTTCAAGTGTCGTCATGTTTAATTTTGTTATGCTACGCATGCAGTTTTTTCTAGGTAACGAGGTTTGTAATGTTAGTAATATTGCTTGGTGGTCAGTAAGCGATGAATTCGTAATATAAGTTTTTGATGGTAATTTAGACTTTATAAATATGTGATCTAAGCATGAACCACTTTGGTGTGTAGGGTAATCATGAGCTGGCCATAGTCCATGGAATGTACAGATATTGAGGTAGTTATGTGCATGAGTGTTAATTTTCCCAGAAACAATGTTTATGTTTATGTCGCCTAAAAGTATGATATTATTATAAGACGAAAGCTGTTCTAAGATTATACTAAGCGAGTTTAAAAAAGTATCAACATTTTGAGATGGTGGCCTATATATAGCCAATGCTACTATGTTTAGGTTAATTTTAATCAAGAGGCTATTACAGCCTTGGAATAAGGGTTCTTCTACTGCTACTTTTAGGGTATTTTTAATATATATAACCAGGCCATCATTTTGATTGACATTTATCGCGGTTTTATACATAGTATAACCATCTAGCAATGGCAAATTATCTATTTGTTTTGATAACCAACATTCCGTAAGTACTATGATGTCACAGCTTATATCAAGGTTCTGTAGAAGAACTTCAAACCCACTAAAATTTCGGCAAATACTACGAATATTCTGAGTTAGGAAAGTTAGTAGTTTTTCACCAGTAGGAATATTCTTTTTGCAGTTTTCGACATTGCAGATTATTGCTTCAGATACGGAAAAATGATCAATTTCGCTTAAGAGATTATTTATCATTGCGTTAAGATGTAAATAAGTTAATACAAAAAGAGAAGTAAAATCTAGTGTTTAAGTGCTACTTACAAGTAAAATAATCGGCGCTCTTAGGCGCCTTCATAATCTATCGTGTGTATATAATTGTCCTCTGCATATTTGCGTGCTGGGCAGTTCACATCGCCAGTAGGGTGGTCACATTTACGCTTGAATCGCTTGCAGGTTGCACATTGGGCAGGAGCGGATTTGTTGTTGCATTCTTTAAAAGAATGTCCCATCTCCCCACAGTGGTTGCAAGTAGGGCTTGTTTCGCGACAAAACTTGGCTGCATGACCAAACTGTTGGCAGTTAAAGCATCTGGTCACTATTGTAAAGTCTCTTACTGGGCACGACGTCCAATTAATAAAAATACGGCCTTGATTAATCAGCATTTTTCTAATGCTAGCTGGAACTTCAATGATGTAGTTACAGGTAGGACGATCTTTCTTACCCGACTTGTGGCTCAATCTTACATCACTTAGAAATGACGCACGCGTAGTATTCGGCAATTTTTCAGAGAGGTTTTGTTCAAAAATGCACTCCATTACCTCCGATTCAGTAAGGGCTACCGGGACACCAACGACTGCGATACGAGGACGGCGCTTTGAGGGTTCTTCGACTTTGAGGCCTGAAGAAACCAGTTTTTCTGAAGTTTTCAGCTTCTCTATGTCGCCTTTGCTGTCCGCACTGATAATAACTCCTCCGTTTTTAATTTTCTTCAAACCACGGACTCGAAGTTTCAGCTCTCCAGGCGAGATAATTTTCTGGACAAGGGTCTTGGTATCATCACTGCTCTGCGTCTTGTCATTTGGGTAAATAGCAAGAGAGCTGAGATTGGCTGGGCGTACAAATTTGTCCTCTCCTTTTTTTACCATATTGGCATATGAAGTAGAACCTGACTGGCGTTCAGCTGCTACAACCTGTCTTAGTTCTTGGAGGGAGTACGCGATGTCCTGTTGTCCTTGCAGTTGTCGTATAGTAACATGGGCCTGGATTGCCTTCTGCTTCAGGGACTGGTATAGTACCGCCATCTGAGATGTCCCATGAGAGACCTTACGGCATAGGTTGGTGACACGGAGTTTCTGGTCGTTATTCATTTTACCTTCTGCTACGATACCACAAACTTCCGACATAATGGAGTCGATAGAGGTCAACCATTTCTGGATCTCCGGCGTAGAAACGTATTCCACCTCAGGCTCAGTGGACGCTGGCGGCTCTGGGTCTCCAAGAGTCTGGTGTTGTTCAGACGGCGAAGGCGTCGGCGGTGGACTACGCCGTAATAATTGGCTACGCCCAAAAGGGCTTATTCCTGGGTTAGACATACTAACACAGAAAAACACTCTTTAGTACTTAATAAAAGTGCTTCATCTTGTACAGTGTATAAAGATGCATACACGCGACACACTTAATTTTTGCAGGTTTGCAGAAAAAGAAATATTACTAATTAATATTTGTAATTAAAAATGACTCATTATAATCACAACAATAAGTACGTCCGCTTAGTCTCACAGCTCAAAATCAAAAAAAATTCAATAAAATTCTTGAGCTAAGCCACTTTCACGCTCAACACGACCACAGAAGGGATAGGCAGGCTAATAGAAAGTGTTGCCAGCTATGGCCAGCCGATGGTCTCAGGCTGTAGGCAAGGTCGGGGTTGCAAGTGGAGTTTATGATACTTGTATAATTTGCATATTGGCTTGAACTTGTATTATCACATGTGTTAGTAGTGTTGGAATTAATAGTATAGGTTATAGGTTACTTTCGAGGTATATTGCAAATAATTGAACGTCATATGTGAGTATGTTAAATATAAATGAAAAAAGGAGCGATTATTATCGTAATTTAAAAAAAAAACTAAATAAATATCACACACAGACAGACTATTTCCACATAAGTTAGTGCATAGAAAGCGAAACGGCGGTTCCTCGTCCTGTCCGGTCCGGCCACTCGTGCGCAGGACATTACTATAAAAGCCGACCTGCGCCTGCGCAAGGTTGCGGACAAGGCTTACCCGAACATTTAAAAGTCAGTGATCGTTTAAACTTTCATTGACACAAGATGTTAAAGGTCACTGAATGACACGGCAGTGAATATGTTAAAAACTAGTAAGGCTACTAGAAAGCTAAGATTTACTGAGAGTTCCGAAGAAAATTCAGCGGTAAATTTAAGTTAATTTAAAGGAGTATTTACTTATTTAATCATATTTGTGTTTTCTTATATTTGGAATTTCGTATTTAGGATTATTTATGAAGGTATCTACTTATGTCGTTTCTATCTAATTGCCGGGGCAAATATGTCTTTAATAAAGTGTGAATAATGTTATTTCTCAAAATGCAAAGTACCATCCGTGTATTTTAAAAGATGATTTCTCTTGGGAGTCATCCCCGCAACCTTGAATCACTTCCCAAAGCGGATTTACATAACAATGGCAATGAAACTCCAAACAATTGGCAATCGACGAAATACCGCACTATAAACAAACGAACCGGGAAGCGAACCGGCGACCTTACGCAACGCCGCGATTGTTTGCGCTGAGATGAAAGTTGCTGATCACTTGATATGATCTCTCACGACGCGGGGTTTATTGTACAGAAGTAGCTTGTTCACTGCTACTTAGCAGACTCAGATAACTCAATATTGGTATATTAAAACGCAGGAAAAATCAAATTAACATGATGGTAATATTTTTTAAACTTAATTTAGTACCCGGTTTATGCAGTTCACTGAAAAGGCTCTGTCTTAGTCGCTAGAACCTTAGTTCTAGTTTAATTAGTTAGCAAAAATGGAAGTCATGATCTGGATACTATATTTTGTACTAAAGTAAAACAGCAGGAAGAGTGGAAAAAATACTGTTAAATTCATAAACTTCATAATCTTAAATAACTGTCATCGATTGTTTAAAATTAATCACTCTCATTTATTTTGAACTGTAAACGCACGGTCCCAAAGACATTTTAAAATAAACTTTTGATAATTAATTTTGAAATGTTATAAAATGAATATCAGAAGAAAATACAATAATGTCGAATCTGGTGTAACTGTGCCCTAGCACACAACGCTAGCACGCTCTAGGCCCGCGGTGAGAGAGAAATATCTGGTTATTTCCCAATAACATGAAGTAACAAGGCTTTCAACGATCGACTATCGACGGTTTATGTAAGCGATACCGCCTTTCAATAAGAGCTTTTAATTCATCTAATTAGAACTTTGGAATCACGGTAATATTGGACACATTACTGACATAGATAGTTATTTAAATACATACGTAATACAATTTCTACCAAGAATATCAAGAATTCAAACTATGTGTTTACGAGATAAGTAACTATAGGTCGTAAATTTTGTTATTTTTTTTAGTTCCGGAGAATATACTATTCTCTTTGTATAATAACTTTGCAACTGCGTTTTACGAAAATTAATGCAAGCTGAAACAAATAATTCAAAATTAACTACGTCGCTACACAGAGCTGTGAAGCAGTAACTGCGTTTCTTTGACTATTGTTTAGGTGCTGATATTAAATTACTAAAACAATAAAATTCGCAGTAAAAAGGTAACAATTGATAATAAACACAGATAAACTTTATTGTAGCTAAAATTTCATCAATCAAATACTAATGTATTTAGAACACGCACTGGGCTATTGCTTAAGCCAGTAAAATTAGTAAGAGAACTTTAAAAGAGTTTATTCATTTACACAAATATGAATTATTTATAAAAAAATTGGAAATTGAGGAAAAATATGGCAGCCCTTGAGAAATGATTGCGCTATTATTATATTAAAATTGTCTTGACATTTAATCGGTATGTGCTAACATTGCATGACATGCATTAAATATTTGAGCATGTTCTGATGGCCGGATTGTTTCGGACAAAGAGATGAGGCTGATCGGTTTCCACATTGCTGAACAGCTGACATTGACGTTTAAGTTGGCCTTTTCTATGAAATGCATTGTTGTGACACCCAAGACCACCTACGAGGCTTAGTCTGCTGTGTATACTGTGTATAATGTTAAGAATCATAGAAATTCTGTACAATAAAACACTTGTTTTGAACTTACAGAACGGAAAGCCGAATGGCCAGGGGGCGCGACGTGTCACGGGATCGTTCCCGCTTTGGTCAAATTTGTGCGATCTACGATTGTTTTGAGTCTAAACTCCCAGCAACAGAAGGAGAAAGAAGAAGTCGTTAAAAGAATTTGGTAATTGTATTTATATTTTACGTGGAAAGCCATTCTTATGGTCCGCAGTTTTGAATAGACTTCAGGGACTTACTTTCGTTAGAGTAAATCAATAAAGAGTGATCAAAAGCATTATAAAACTTTAAATAAACATTTTTCCATTTCGACTAATTTGAGTTGAAACTAGAGTTTGTTTCACGTTTATATTATTACCATATTCAGACACGGTAAGTACATCACAGTAAAGTACCATTTTGTAACTTTATAGCCTGTACTTAAAGCATGGAATGTAAGCAAGACGAGTACTGCAACCGGGAGACAGCTATCGACAACACGTTACATAAACTCTTGGCTAATCAAAGATGGCCACTGGGTCACCGTAGAAAACTCAACGAAGGTCAAACGTGGTGTAATGGTTTGGTGACTATTTCAAATGTATCGGAATTTTACGTCATCCGTGATGGATGTGTGTGACTCCATAGCGATCAGTCAGTCTATTGTTGCGGACATCGCGTCAGACTCGAGATTATTTCTTTGTTGTATTGTGAAAGGTTAATGTATTCCTAAGGATGGATCATTCGACTGAATGTCTACACTATCAGTTGACTAGTCTAGGTTTTCGATTAATAGATTTAATGCATAAATTCGCATTTCACGAGATTCGCTCATAATATTTTACGAACACGAGAACTCAGTTTTTGGAATTAACCGATGATCATTAAAAAGCCTTTGTTTATCGGCAGTTGTATTAGATGTTTGCTTTCATAGTATTGGAATGTCAAAACCTATTAAGCCGGTCTTTATTCTTGATATTGGCAAATTCGCAAATGTTTGTGTTATATAATATTTCTGCAAATGTTGACACAACTTATGAATTCAATTGGTTGACCAATATTGACTAATAAACCATGTGTCGTTGCCCGCAGGCACGAACGTCAATTCTGCCTTTGAAACATTGTTCAAATTTTACACGTGTCATAATAAGATATTAAGTAAGACAGATAGTTAATTACAAAGGCTAAAAGTTTCACAGTCTTAAGTAAAAATATGAAAAAAAAAATATTTTCTGTTCCTTGTTATCTAATAACGATTATACGTCATCTGTATTCATAAAGCATTAGCTGATGCCGGCACTTATAGGTTTTATAATACAAATATCTTTACGTATTTAAATAAACCATCATTTATAATTATTACAAATAATATTGTCGCACAATGTTACCTTTGTTTTAACTGATGAAAACATATCAGTAACGGATTCCTTTTAAAAGTAATGACAGCTATAAAAACTCTTTTATTAAAGGCATGACGCTTGTGTTTTAAAAAATATACATTTATAAGTTAAATATTGTTCTTTTTAAACAATGTTTAGTCAAATATGGATAAATTAATATAGTATGCAATGTTTGAGCGCGTCGTTTCCTTCCTTCTAAATTAAAACGCATTTGTTTTATGCTTTTTAAATAACTAAAATCAACAACCTCAAGTTATAATTGTATGGCAATGAATAACCAGCGGAAATGTATTATTTGTTTGATCTAAACATATATATTGTAAGTACGTGTGGTGCGTGATAACACAAGACTAAGTAAAACATAGACGAGATGAGAATAAGGTCGGACACACATCGGTAAGATTAATAAACTGGGAATTTACAAAGTCCTTATGTCGCAAGAAACCCGTAACTTGCAAAATAAAGCTTGAACATTGTATATCATGTATGTCTCATAAAAAAACATTGAAAGTGCAATAGAATACGGCAATGAAAAAGTTAAGTGCCATATGTTTCCATTGATAAGACATATCAAATAGTTTGAATGCTATTTATAAAAAAAAAAATAAGATCTAGAACTATATTAACATTTCCAGCTCAGTTTTACAGAAGTATTTAGCATATATAACAGTTTTTTCTTAATTCACGGATGTATGATGTTTGTATGATGCTGTTTAATTATTATTCCTATGTGATTTATATATTAAGAATTATGTTCATCAATTACCCTAGTGTGTTAATCAATTGGAGAATTATATAAAGGCGTTAATTCTATTATAAAATAAACTTGTTGTTCCACATTCCATTGTGTTTCGTGAATAAGTTTCAATGAGCCTTAACTTATAAATCCAAGCACAATTTCATCACTATGCACACTGTTCCTTCCTAATTGCAACCCATAGGAATTCAGACCCCATTCCCTTGATTTACAGTCTATTTCATTTTGGCTGTTATTCACAGATCGCAGCACTATTTTGGCAAAGCCGTTATTTAAGTATAATAAAGTAGAAAAAAAAGAAATCTGTTGTGCAAGTAAACAAACTGTTTTGATCTTATTAACTCGGGCGCTAGTGACCCAGATAGCGATATTCGGCTTAAAACTCATTACACAACTCGGCGCAGTCGGCTAGCGGTGTTTAGAAAAAGTGTGGCCCACTAAACAGCTGTTGTGTGTTGTGTTTTTGCAAAGACTTCGCTAGAGCGACACACTTTAAACAGCATACCACGATCTGTACCAGAATTAAAAGAAACCACTAGAAAAGTCTTCAGTAGGTTTGATTTTTTCATAATTTCATAGTTTAATTAAATAATAAGCTAAGATTATAACTCAAATATAGATATGAGCGCCGAGTGAAGCATTGTACTACGCAGTTCTATACTTTCCTAGTATTAACCGATGATACTACGTAGCCGCGTAGCAAATAGCGCTCAATTTAAATAGTTAGAAAATAGTCTCGCAATTTTTTTTATATTAAGTACCATTTACAAAAACTTCAGTCAACCCTATAGCTGAATTTCTAATTGCGTTAAATTTATCCTTACAAGTAACACATTAATTAGCCTTTAAGTTTGGTTCAATTTGTATTAATTTTGTTCATAGTTATTTTAAACTTAATCAAACTCGATACACTAAACATACGATAACATATAAAGAACATATATAAAGTCGATTATTATTTTAATTATTGTATTTAAATCCTTTATAAATAGAAATATTAATTTATTGACCATTATAAGAATACCGCTCTTTACGAACTAATATAAAGTTATAAATATATTTTTAAACGACTCCCGTATCAATTAAATTAATCGGGTTCTACAGACATTAAAGTCACATACACAAAGACACCCAGATTCGGGACAAGATAACGCGGGGATCGAACCCGCAACACGTCGCGCTCAGTGAGTGTGCAGTCAAATAATATCATCAGACTGTACTTATAATAATGTGAAAAGGAAGACATTAAATAAATACAACTCAATAAGAAAGAAATAACTATTTTACGATGCAGATTACATCCCAGTAAAAGCAATTTTATTATATTCCATCTCTTATCGTAATCTGATATACATAAAAAATAACTGGTTTGTCAAATTAGATATCACAGTGTTGCAGTATTTACGGCATAATAACAGCTTGATAATAACCCACACCTCGGCAAGGCCCTTTACAAAGAGAAGGAACTAATTAGCATTGCTTACTCATTTACGACTATACAATTTCAGGGCACAATTTAAGATGTTGGTTAATTTGGTAGTCAGCTTGAAAAGTTTGACAACCAGTCTTACCAAGGGGTATCGTGTTGCCCTACTTAAATCTAAATAGGCAGTCGATCCTTGTAAAAAACTGGTACTTAACTGAATCCGGTGAGACTGGAAGCCGACCCCAACACACTGTTGGGAAAAGGCTACGATGATGAAGAATTTAAGATGTTGGTTTCTTCATATTTTTTTTACCGTTTTTGGTTAGACAATGAGTAACTGGATTAAATTTGTCACCCGCTTGGGTCGGCCTGTATCTTTGTGCGTATAACATTTCTTGGACGATCCGTTTTTTCTATCGCTCTGTTTTATTACTGATAATTTAAAAGAAAAGTGCTCATTTATGGGTTGCAATGTCTCTGCAGTAAATGCGTAATTATTTGTTTCCTTTGTTATTAAATAAATGCTAACTACACTTAACCGCTTTATTATGCCCTTAATACTTTTACTAAAGTATTGTTAAAAGGCTTGTTTACGCTTAACGAAAACTTTGATTTGATATAGCTCTTAATTACATGTGGACTTTTCTTTAATTTTACGTATTTTAAATAAGAAGTCAGTTTGCAATCAGAACTCTCAATTTCGAAAGCTAGTTTAAATATTCAAAATCTGAGAGAATATATCAATTCTAAGTTTCTGTATTTAATTATATTGTAGACGTAATACGATATTATTTCGACATATTCAGAAAAAATATGTATATCACAACTTTAGTAGGTACTACGTTCTACTTGGTACGTACCTATGCTGTGATTTTATGGCTTGTAGGTAATTACTAAAAACAATAATCAGATTTCCATTTCAAAAATTAAAACATGTTTCACGTGACCTCGGGATAAAACGTTTCCAAAGTCTTGAATTACAACATCATGAATTAAATCATAATCTACCATTTACATAGTTACAACACTCAATTATCTGGGTACGCCCAAATCTTCGAGACGACTTTGAATCGTAATAAATCACAAGGCCTATGACCATTCCGTTGCATATGTTTTTAAATGTACCAAGTTCCGTGGGTAGCAATACTAGTAGTGGAGGTACTTACTCTTGAGCGCCCACAGCTTGCGCTCCATGAGCCCGTCCACGTACTCCTGCAGGTCGGCGCGGCAGTCCCCGCTCACCGTCTGCTGCAGCTCGCTCCACTGCCGCACCAGGATGTCCGCGTCGAACACGCGCAGCATGCTCTCGATCCCCAGCGGCTCCGACATGTTCATGCTCTCTCTCCGCAACACGTTCCTAGATTCGTTCACAGTGCTCCTGATGGAGTCGCTGAGCTTACTCAAAACATCTTTGTTAGGTTTCGAAGTCGTTTTCTCGACTGGTTTGGTCGTCTTCACGATGTGCTGCACATTGTGCGCCTTCTCCGTAGTCGATTGTTTCGCTTCAGTCTTGACGTCGCTGAAGTCGGAGAAGGAGAGGCCATCGTCGTCCGCGAACAGGTCGAAGGCATCCTCCGTCGTGGACTTATAGTTCCGGCTGGAGTTGGGCGGCGAGGCCTTCGATAGGGACCCGATCAGGTCCGAGGCGGCGTCGTCGTCGAGCCCGCCCTTAGCCGAAGCTTTCTTGATGCTCTGGAAGGCATCTATCAAGGCACTCCGTAACTTCTCTTCGCGCGCACTCTCTCTACTCTCGCTCGGTACTTCTCCCGCGTTTACTAAAACTAAAGCACTCAATAAAACTATCACTAAGGTAGACATTTTGGAAAAAAATAATTTAGTATTTTTTTTCAAAGTTTCACTTGCACATGCTGGTCGATACGATCACTGGATATTTTCGTTATTTTCGGGCGGTGCTAAAGGTGCGCGCGCGGCGTCATAGTCGTGCCGCGACTGCGCGCCGCACGCCGGTGACATAACGGCGTTACGAGTGCGCGCGGCGGCACTTTCACTGTCGGAGGCGGCGGCGCGGCGCGCGCGCACCTGATGCCGCATCCTTGTAGGGCGGACGATGCGTGCCGCTGAGCTACTTACTTGTTGGCCAACCTATTTGTTAATGAGTAATAATTGTTATGAATTTCTTTGGAGACATTTTTTGTTACTATTGTGTACTTACTTACACTGATAACTTAGTTTAATCACGAGCTTTCAAGCCCTAAAAAGCAATAGTTCAACAAGGCTTTCGATTACAATTAACAGATTTTTATTTGCAAATTAAATTAGTGTTACGACCACAGCAAACACATTATTTGCTCATTTTGAAAGTCAGAACCAAAAAATTTCAAGGTCTCTCATTATGTACTACATTAACAAAATTAATAATACTTGTTTAAACAATCTAGGTCAGTTCAGATGGTCTTGAAACGAAAATTCAGTTCTCGGCAACTAATAGCTGTAATAAAATATTATCTTAAGGATTTTCTTTGACTCCAGTTTTATAAAGTTACGCTCTATACGTTTTGCAGTTGTGTGTATTTCAAAGGATCATGTAGTCCAATGGGAATAGAGTCTGTTACTTATTTGTGTAACTGCTTTAGAAAAGGGGAATCATTTTCGAATGTATGTATGGTTTACGACAAAAGTGAACAGGTTTACTGTCCACGTTTAGCACTGAATTCTGTCCTAGCTTTAAGGAGTCAATTTAGAATCTTTGATTTAAATAATTTGATTTCAAAAACTTGCTTAATGACTTCGAGATATGTCAGTAAGGTTGATTTACTAAGAAGGCCGTACAGTGACCCACTGCTGACACACTGCCTGCAATGTCACAAAATAATGTTAAATCAACGTAATTATTCACGGACTTACGTAAAGACCCTTAGAAGTAATTGTCGGTTATATAAGCGGTCAATTCATCGCGGAATTGTGATTCCTCGTAAAACTGAGTAAATACTGTGCTAGTTGCGCTCCCCCGCCTCGCCTGCGGCCTTTGTGTTGGGCAACGAGTTGTTTTACTATATTTGTTAATCATAATTTAAGTTTGACAAAGATAAAACAAGCAGGTGTTAAGAAAATAACGTATTTTTTTTGTATTTCATCAATGTGTAAACATTGCAGTGACGCAGCATTGTGACTCATAGCTTAGTACTGAAGTTACTTTCGATAAAATGTTTAAAGATTTGTCAATGAAGTCTTGTGATAATATAGTTAAGTGTCACGGTATGTCATGGGCTGTTGAGGGATATTGTTTGAGGTCTGTCAACTTGTAAAGATTAGATAAATAAACTGTAAAAAGGAGTAGATTTTAATTGGATCAATCATTCATCTTAACCTAGCGTGGTTTACTGCTGGACATATGACATCGGCCCCCATAGGACCTCCTTCCATATTGGAAATATCCATGATTTTATAAGATCATCCAAATCATCAAATATGTGAATAGGACCCGTTGATATTTACATTACGTTATCTCATCTCTCGGGATGAGTTAGATCAGGCTCAGTTAAAAGATACATAATACCTATAGAAGAAATTGAATTTAGCTCTCGGATTATGAAATTGAATTTAAATTTTATTTGATTCTGAAATTAAAATTTTGCCATCGTAGGGTGACATAGAAATAATAGAACATTTACGTAAACGTATAAGACAAACACTGCGTTGTGTTATTAGAGTTAGATCATACATACATTATAATAAGCTGTATGTGGTATGTAAGAGAAAATGCTGCGTCACGGTGACGGCCAGCTGCTGATGAAACCTGATGTCACTCATCATTTTGCATTTTTGGTAAACTGAAGTACAAAAGTACAATTATTTCCATTCTATTGTGTGACAAACAGAAAAGGACCAAAGTAAGGTTAGACTTTACTATTATGTTAGCAAATTGGGGAGAGTTTTATTGCGTTATCAGAAAAAAGGGTAAAACATTGATCAATCTTAGTTATTCGCTTCTGAAAAGATTAGTAACAGTTTGACTCGTTTACCGCGGTGTCATTTGAATGCAAAATAAAAATTAATGGTACCACAGTTGGAGCAGTAACAATATATTCTTATGATATTGTAATTATGCAAAACTTCAACATTTATGAAAACATTAAAATATGCATACTCAAGTTATATCAGCTCGGGTCAGTTTACATAAGTACATACATTTCTAGCCAATAGTATGAAGTATCCGATGTGACCTTAAAACTGGTTGCACAACTTCCGTTAACTGAAAATAAAATGATTCCGGTTTTTGTATGAACTCTTTTGCAAATGTATTGCGACATGCAAATCGATCATTACTCCGCCGCGAACACTTTTGTTCATTCTGCTTCTATTTCTACAAGAACATTTTTCTTTGTCTCAAGATTTACGAAATTCATTAAGTGATTATGTATAAACACTTTCTGTTTTAGAATTTATAACGAGTTTGGAGTATTAATTTCTTGTATCTTATTTATTAAGTGGATTATATATAAAATAAATATTTAAAAAAGATATTTAAAATTGTTATTAGCTTTAAAATAGCCAAGCGTCGGTATAGTATTTATCATCCCGTCAGCTTATGATTAAGCTCCGGTTTTGTCCGAAACTAGTGCGGCCATCAATACGAGTAAGTAAACCGTTCTCAAACAGTTATCGATCCATCTCACGAAAATTATTACGATAATCACTCTAATTCGACTTTCATATTTATTGACATGGTTGATACATATATTTCTTTATTTACGTATAGTCGTAAAAAAACTCCTATGAGACACTTAAAGACTAGGAAACCATGCGTTAGACAAACAGAACACAGTCTTTCACAAATAAATAGAGTAAACTCGACAACGTAATGTCAGTGACAGATGTTTCCTTCCGCCAATCACGGCGGGCTGCGCGCGCAGCTCGTTACCTAACATGTTAGACCCATCTCCTAGGCACAGCATGTTCAATGAACCAAATGATGACACGTGAGCCTAACATCTGATAAAGCAATATTATCGGAGCTGTGAAAAAGAGATGCCGCTACGTAGTGTAGAGTTCTGTCCCGCTTACACGAATACAAAAGCTTTACGTAATACGGTGGTGTCAGACCCCACTGGTCAATGCATTATGAACCACTCAACCATCGGTTCCGTATAGGGCGTGGGCGTGGCCTGTGCATAAACTATGAAACTTCAGCAATAAGGAAGAAAGAGTCCGATAATGAACTAAAATTAATGGCGTCTGTAATGAGTTGTGACGAATGTCGTCTACGCAAATGATTTAATGACAGGGAAATGTAACCCCTGGTAATGACAAAGTTAGGCACACCCTGGCTTATGACTAAGTCGTTTATACAAACGTTTTGTTTAACTATACTTTATTTGGAGTGGAAATTAATGGACTAAATGCTCTGTGAGCTTACTTACAAGGTCGAGTACTTTTTTAAATAAATTCAGATGGAGATACTATGGAACCCGACAGTTGCACTAATACGTGCAAGTGTAAGAGTCGGAACTACTTAATACCACTGATAACACTTGTTCGATAGTATTATTTTATGATCGAATTGAAAATCTAGTTGAAGATTTAGTTTTGATTTTGATTTTAAATAAAACTGGTTAGAGTTATTATTTTAATTTATGAAACTAGTCGCTGCTGCATTGGATATAAAAGTAGCAATTAGATATAATATACCGAGAATAAGTAGATGTATTGAACTCTAAAGTTACACATAAGTATAGTTTAATTATGATATTATGTAGAGTAAGTATTACGAACGCGAAAGTCGCCACGATTGTTACTCAATCGTACAGAAATGTTCAGCGGAGTGACGCGCTCGCGTCGCGGAACTCAACATCTGATGCGCACAGTTCCTGGCGTATGCATAAGTTGGTTGGGTTACAAGGAAACTGTTATTTGTACCTATTATCTAAGGCAATAGTTTTCATGAAAATTTCTCCTGTTGTAAATCTGGCACAGATACTCCTTAACCGGACTCATGTGACTTGGAACCTGTACTATGATCCCTTAAACAACGTCTGCTTCGTTTGCCGAAAATTCCTCCTGCAACCTGAGGACTTAACACCTGTTTGTAAAGAAAAACTGTATCAATTGCCGAAGAGAGACGTCCAACTATACCAAGAACTACGTCATCGGGCTTTTAGATTAGATTAGAATATTCTTTATTGTACACCATGGAATTACAGCAGTGATTCTTAATACATACAATGTTAGGGTACAATGGCGGTCTTATCGCTAAAAGCGATATCTTCCAGACAACCTTCGGATGGATAGGAAAATTATCAGTATGTACAGAGGTAGGTGGTGCACTATTGTTAAAAACATGTTAAGGTATACATAAACATACATAACATAGAAATAAGAAATAAAAAGAATACATACAATAATCAGATAATCAGTGTTTAAGATGGCTACTTTAAAGAAAGGAGATGGTCTTTTACCAATTTTTTAAAGGTGCTAAGGGGTTGAGCCTTTCTGATTGATGCAGGGAGTTTGTTCCACAAGCTTTTAGTTTAGGAACAATCTTGCCTTTTTCATTCTTTCATTTTTTTAAATTATGTAATCGGTCAGAACACCATTTAGCAGTTCCTTACACGATTTGAGGAAGGCAGGCACTGAAGGATTCTTGTATTCTCCAAAGTCTATAACCTGCCTCAGATCGAAACCCGATTTATGAGGAAAAATCTACATCTATATGTTCTCTGAGGCATTGATCTATATGGGTAATATGAAACAATTCAATAACGTATAGTTGCTTAATTTAGGTTTTTATACAAGAGATGATCACGGAAGAGCACTAGTAAAGCGTGTCTAACCACTATAACAATGGACTCGCCTCCTTATGAAACGGCGCGTGTAATCTGATCGCACAACGTGGCCGGTTCGATTCTTGCGCAGGGCATTTATGTAATGTCTGTTCTATTGTATGTTATGGCTTGGAATTTAGATATTGTTTTAGAAGTACAACTAAAGGCAGTTTGTATTTTTCGGAGTTGAAGGTTCGTCATGTAACCAGCGTTGGTTTTAGGTCTTAAGCCTTATATAGTTGTAAAGTTTATTCCACCATGAATAAATTGCCTGTTTTTACGGTAAAAGGTGATTGAAATTCTTATTGATATCAAAACGAGTAGCGCTTGTTAAGGTTATTGGCTAACTGCAGATTCAATATATGTTTGTATACTTTTATGAGGTTTTCTAACAATGGAATCTTTGTAGTAGTATCGAACAATATCATTTCATAATTTCCAAAAGGAAACTCTTTACTGTCAGATCTTCATTTGTATGTAAATAAAGACACATATTTATGACATTATATAAGAATTATCAGTGACATCGATTTCCAAACACGAGGAAACTTGGAGTGTGGGAATCAGTGACAATTAGCCTCCCATCTACACACAATGCCATAGCGGTGTCTGTATGTACTACTGCATAGCCTGTACAAGAATAAAATATCTACTTTTAGGTTTGGTTTGACTTATAGGCTCCCTGTCTAATAGTGAATTTTAACTGTTGATTCGACAAGCCTTTTACAACAAGTAAACAACCTGTAAAATGGCCTCTGTATATTTATCAGATCCAGTAACTTAGAAAGTAAATATAGAATCCACTAAATGCGTGTAGGCCAAGATCACCCAATAAAGTGAAATTATTTATCTTTATTTATACATGGAACAAATTGTACGCATTTTTTTGTGGTTTCAAAGATTACGAGAGTTTCGAGTATTTTCGAAAAAATGCAAGCAAATCCAAATATCGAGGTAGTTTAATTGTACGTAGCTGAACGAAGCGCAGGTCACAGGCACCGGCTGATTAGGTAATGGAGTTCACATGAGACAATTGTTCAATAGGCCGGTATGCTCATATCTGATGCGAGCAAAGAGTCGCCGTGTCAGTATACGACCTCTTTTGGCAAACATGCTTGAACTTAGAACTAATTTACTGTCAAAGCAAGAGAAATATGTTAAAAACAAAAGATACAACTGCCCAAGCAGTCCCTATAGCCAAATAGAGTCATTTTCTTTCGATAAGTCTCGTATCATCTTCCTATATTCGAGCGATTTCATTGACGTTAACGATTGAAGAAACTTATGTTGGCGGTTTTAATAAGAAATGAATACAATCCAATATAATGACGTACTGTTACTGCTTTACTATTTGACACCCACTGTTATTAAAATATTACTCTTAACACCAATTCCTTCATGACACTGAAAAACAGTGATACTTAGCAAAACGCGATTCTGTTCTTTAATTTCTCTTGTTAACTGTACACGAACTGTTCTTAATTATTAAGTATACTACAAGTTATTTTATAATTACGTGTTAATATTAATAATTCATTACTGTTAATTCATTTAATAATAAAAAATAATTGTTCAACCTAACCTAAATTATGTAATTGAAATATTGCTAACAAATAAATTGAAGGAAATCCTCAAATTCATTTGTTTCCGTTCGTATATTTTTGTAAAATAGCAACAATAATAATATTGTTTAACAACAAAAACAAACTTTACGAAAAAATTTGGGACCAAATAACAGATTTTACGCGTAAAATGAAAATAGAATCAACAAATTCTGTTTATAAAGTGCGACGCTCTAAGGTGACAAACACAACGAATTGGGAACTTCCTCCCTTTTGAAAAGTTAAAAATCCGTTAAAAAGTTACGCACATGATACTAAAATTACAAAGAAACTCTACAATAATGTTTGTGGAAGTGCAAATGAAAACATAGAGCTTGTGAGAAAGCTTTCATTATCATTGCATTGTCCGTGAGAGCAACGAAAGTAATGGGAACCTGAGTGTTGTCTTATGTAAATGTAAGGCTGCTTTAAAGGTGCGGCCACCAGCTTGTATCAAAAGTAGAGCGGTTTTAGAAGTTATTAGTGAGCTGATTGATTTAACTATAAAAAAGATCAAATCAATCACGAAGAAAAATTGTTGTTAGGAATGCTTATAGTACGTAATCCAAGTTACAATTATTTTGCTACCTTTGTCCCAGGTACATACCTAAAGGTTAAAAAAGGTAAATAGGTGAGTTTTATTTTCAAAAAATGTACACTACCTTCCGGTTCAACTCATAGCGGGAGGCAACATTTAATGATTTACCAGGCGGCAAAAAGTATGCTATTAATTTGAGATTCTTTAGAAGTTGATTAACATTCACAAAATATACGACATAGGGCGGTATTCTACTGTACTTATGCCACATGTAGGAACTCTTTCATTTTAAAAGGAACCCACGATGCTTATTACTTTCGCGGTTGACAAATCGTCTTCGCAGAGTTTATACAAATGATAGAACCCTTTACAAAGATACATAATAAACTTAAGTAAATAACATGGATGTTGACACGCGATGATATACCACACATAGTAATTATCTGTATCCTTCAAGTGGCCAGTTCCATTGTAGTAACATTAATTAGTGTCTATTATCTGTCCAGAGAGATGCAAACTGTACGCAAAGTGTGCCATATGACGTCAGAGTACAGAGGAGTGAAAGAGATGATGCTATGTTTGTAGAACTTCATCTCTTTCTGACACTGGACTGTATAGTGTAAAAATGTCATGGGGATGATCTTTTGTCAATGAATCTTATGATAAGTAAGCCTTGATTGTACAAGATGTTCATAATTATACCTTCATAATTATGACAATTAATAGAGCCTTCTAATATAAAATAATGTTGAAAATTTATCTCTACTTAGATCACAACGGCCAAGGCGAAGTCATTTCTTTAACAGAAACCAGTATCTTAATCCTTGGTTTTATAAGAGTTACGTACGCGAAGGGTTAAATCGCTGTCCGCCTGTATGTTGTTTAAGAGCTCAGAAAAATTAATAATACCAAGATTACAGATAAATCAGTTTATTCACATTCACATATATCATAAATCGGTTTATCACCAGATAACCACGGTATAAACGCCAACCAAATTGGAGAACGTGTGTCCAGTTTGGGAGTTTAAGCTCAAGTGTCGTTGGGCGCGCGCACTACCCCCTTCCACCATTTTTAAACCAGACAAACAAGTAACGGACGTTGTCGGCCGGAAGTAGTGCGCGCGTTTACAATATTGAAATTGGGATTTATAATTTCTTATATGTAATTATATAAAATCAAAATTCAGTTCCTAATAATTACGGACAGTATTTCAAATAGTATATATTAATCTTAATTTTGTTTATGATTCTAACAGTCGGCCTTTCCTGATATATTTACCGTCCCGGGAAAATAATATATAGACCTTGTCTATTATACTTGTACAATGCAAATTATGATCATAATCGAATATGGGGTAAATGAATACATATACATTTACAATCTTACATACTGGTTTAATATAATTAATCTGATAAGACATCAAGGCCTCATACATATCCTTAATGTCTGTCCTGACTGAGACATCAGACGTATTCTCAGTCAGGCCACTTGCTGGTTAATTTTATTTCTATGATATTAAGACCCCATACATGTTCTTAACATCTGTAATAACTGAGAGACCTCAGACATATTCCCAATCAGGTCATTTGTTAGTTAATTTTTATTACTAAGATACTAGGACCCCATACATGTTCCTAATATCTGTCCTAACTGAGACCTCAGACATATTCTCAGTCAGGCCGGTTGGTGAGTTAATCTTTATACTAAACATTAAGGCCTCATACCTATCCTTAACATCTACTGTAACTGAGACCTCTGGCATATTCTCAGTCACTCTGCTTATACTAATTTACAATCATAATAGAGACTAAGGCTTACACATCATACTTAACCTATTTCTAACTCATCAGTTTCTTCATTCTCTGAACTTTCCGACCCTGAATCTGCCCTATTAAACACCATCCAAGGATGAATTTTGTCTACCGAAAAGATACCACTAAATGCTCTGTTTCCCCTTTTGGATAGTGGCGTGTCTTCAATAACGTACCGATCATTATCTAAAACTTCTTTTATACGATACGGACCTCTAAGTTTTGGAATCAATTTTCTGCTGTTACCAGTTGACGGAATATCCCTTTCTACCCTTTTTCCTTTCTAACCTTATCAAACCGTCGCTTTTGCCTATCCTGATCGTCTTTAATATGCTCTGTCATTTCTCTTCTAATGTTTTCTATAGAATTACCGATATTATCAGCATTATCTGTGATGCTTAGTTGTAATAAAGAACTCGATGTGCCTACCAAGTCAAGACCGAATAATGCCTGAGCAGGGCTTTTCCCCGTTCCCTTATTTTGAGTATTATTTAGTCCCCATTGAATCTCGGATACGCATTCGTCCCACAAGTTATCGGGTTTGCCATGGTTTGTAGCTGTTAGGGCTACAGCGTTCATAATATGCTTTATGCCTAGAGAATTTAAATAATCTTGAAAGTTTTTAGAGGTAAATGAGGTTCCTCGATCAGAAATTAAACGTTTCGGAACACTAAATGTGTGAAAGTAGTTTCTCATGGCGGCCACAGAGTGAATAGATTTGGTACTCTTAACTGGCACAAGTATGACGAACTTTGTAAACGCATCAATGATCAACAATAGATAAGCATTTTTACGCCTACTTCGAACAAAAGGACCTAAATGGTCTATGTGTAGGGTGTGAAATGGCTTATCTACTTTCTCGATTGGATGTAATTTTCCTGCTTTCTTTCCAGATGGTATTTTAGCATGAGCACATTGCAAGCAAGATTGTACATATTTTTTTATGAATTTTCTCATTTTAGAAAACCAGTACTTATTCTTAATTATCTCTAAGGTTTTGTCAAAACCGAAATGACCGATTTCATCATGGTTTGATTTTAAAACTTGCCATCGAACACCTTTCGGGACAACCCAACGATCTCCGTCTTCAGTCTTCCTGTACAATAAACCCCTTTTAATCACAAAGTTATTTTTAATCTCCACCACATTATCGTTTTCGCTATCATTTAAAATTGAAACAATTCGTTGCAGTTCAGGATCGTTGAGTTGCACCGTAGCTACCCAATCAGTATCGACATGTCCCACATGTAATTCTACAGAGTCCGATAATACAGGATTACGACTAAGTGCGTCCACGTGTGTCATAGCTGTGCCGGGTTTATAAATAATATTGAAATCAAATTCTTGTATGACATTCCACCATCGCGCTACCCTTGGTATTGTATCTTTTTTCTCAAAAGTCGCACGAAGGGAATTACAATCTGTAACTATGGTAAATAAAATGCCTAATAGGTATACCCTGAAGCGCTGTAGCGAGGTCACTACCGCTAAAGTTTCTAAGTCATAGGAGGTAAGTTTAGACTCTTCGGGAGAGGTCTGTCTACTGTAGTACGCTACCGCACTAAATGGGGATTCTTTATTCGATCTTTGCAATACTATTCCAGCAACACCGATCTTAGAAGCGTCTGTATGTAACTGGGTTTCAAAATTGGGATTATAAAATGAAAGTATAGGACGCTTGACTAGCTCTTCTTTTAATGTTAAGAAAGCGGATTCCTCTACGTCACCCCATTTCCATATTGCATCCCTTTTTAGAAGTTGTGTCAATGGCTTGGCAATTATTGAAAACCCTTTGATAAACCTTCTGAAAAAGCTGGCTAAACCCAAAAACTGTCTGACTTTATGTTGGTCTGTAGGTCTGGGAAACTTATCTACTGCTTCTATTTTTTTCTTACCCGGTTTAATGCCCGCTTTTGTGACTTCGAAGCCTAGGTAATCGATGGATTGTTTTAAAAAATTGCACTTTGACAGATTGAGAGTTATGCCGGAAGAGCGAAACAAGTCTAGTATATCATTAAGTTTTTGTAATCCCTCGCTTATGGTTTTAGATGGTACTATTACATCATCCATATACGCGAAGGCCTCTTTGAACCTCGCATTCCCTAGAATATTGTTAATCGTTCTTTGAAAAGTGGACGGGGCATTAACGAGTCCAAACGGCATGCGGTTGAACTCGTAATGTCCATCAGGCGTTACGAATGCTGTATAACGTTTTGATGGTTCAGCCAATGGGATTTGATAATATCCAGAGGCGAGGTCCAAGGAAGTGTAATATTTGTAGCCCGAGAGATTATCTAATTGATCATCTATTCGCGGAAGCGGGTAATGTTCCTTTATTGTTATTTTATTGAGAGCCCTAAAGTCAATACAGAGCCTATGGTCACCAGATTTCTTTCGAACGAGAACAATCGGTGAAGCGTAATCCGAAGATGATTCTCTAATTATGTCAGAATCCTCTAATTCTTGCACGATATCGCGAACTACTTGACGCTCTGAATGAGACAACCTATAGGGCCTGTAAACTACAGGTGTAGTATTATTGAGCCTAATATTCATTTCCGTACCAGTTATGCATCCTAATTCTTTACTTGAAAAGGCAAAACAATCTCTAAAATGATTCAACATCTCAGTTAACTTGAGTATGTTTTCGGAACCTATAGAGGGATCAACTTGTATAGCTTCTACTTCGATTCGGGTTATATTACTATTATCCGGACAATGTTCGATCTTTTTAACATTTAAAGACTCTAATCTCAACTCATTCAACGGCAATGCGCGAAGTAACAATGAGTCCTTACTTAAGACAAATTCGCGGCTAAGTCCCTTTATAACGATGTAACCATGACTATCAGCTAGGTGAATTAAACTCTGAGTAATTTCGTAAGGTTTCAGGGGATCTTGGCAAAGACTTGGTTCACAAAATACATCTCCTGTGTAATCTGGTTTAGAGTAAACTTCCAGTATGGTTAGCCCTTTTACGGTTACTGACTTACTAACATACAAGTGAATGCCGGTGGTTGGGATATGAGATATTATCAATTTACTATTTGTTTTGTAAATAACTATGTGTTCCTGCTCTGTGAATGTCTGTCCTACTAATAACGGAACTTGCAATAAATGATCCGGAATGATGAGCACCTCTACGGAAGCTTTGACTGAATCTATTTTAAGTTCAAGAATACATTTGCCTATACAATCTACTATACTATTTCCGAATCCTCTTATAACAGGCAAATCAGATTTTGACCATGTACTGACTAAATTCTTCGCATAAGATTCTCGCAACATGGTACACTGACTACCAAAATCAATGTAGCAATCAAAATTTTGCCCGTTAACTTGGGCAACTTTAAAGTATTTCGATTCATTATTGTTCTGTTTTGTGACACGTAAAACTGTTTTATTGTTGTTGTTGTTGATTTTGGGTTCCGTCTTTCCAGGACAATCACTAGAACTATGACCTACCCGATGACAACTTCCGCAGCGTATAATTGGCTTTTTACACAGAAAATAAGGGTGCCCTTCATCCCCACAATTATAACATCTAGTTTGCTTATAGGGTCTGTTACTTTTAGTGTCAGATGTATTCTGATTGAACTTTAATGGCCGAGTATGTTTATGTTCACTATTACCCGTCTGCAAGGATAGAATTGGCTTCTCAGACTTCTTTGTCGATCGTACATTACGTAAATAGACCAATAATTTGTCAGGTTCAGTAAACTGTGTTGCTTCAGCACTGGTTCTAACGGATCTATCATCAATCCCAAATAAAATACAATCTATAGCATTTTTACCGACAATATTGCAACGATTTAATAACACCATTTTTTGATAAAAATATTCTTCTAACGAGTCACCAAATCTAGCCCTGCAGGCAAGCATATCTGTTAACAACTGCCCATAATTTTCGTCACTCGGGAATGCCATTTTCAACTTATTTTGCCATTCAACCCATGAAAACAGTAAACTAGGTAAACCTTGGTACCATTTTTGTGCTAAACCCGATAATTTTGGAAGGGCATAATGAATTATTTGTCTCTCAGTCCAGTTGTAAATTTCGGCACATTCATTAACCTTCAATAGCCAAGTTTCAATAGTTTGATTTCGCTTAACAGGGTCAAACTCAGGAATAACATTCATTACAGGATAACGTTCATTACCCCCATCTGTTTTCATGGTCTGAATAAACTCCTTGAAAGCCGAAACCAAAACGCTAGCGTCTGCATCACTATTAACGATAACTTGTTGACTCACGGATGGTGTAGCTGCTGATCCAGTTGTAGGCTGACACATTCTTGTTGCTTCATTCTGAAGTGGCTGTCTACCAGGCATCCTCTCGGGACTTACAGTCGGGTCACGATCTTGCGCCACATCACGCCTTTGAGGCGCGCCAGGATCACGGGCGACATCCCGACTCTGTAAACCGTCATGCCTAGCAGGCGTACTACAATCTCGTGGTCTATTACGTCGACTAGGCGTGCGATGATGTCTCTTAGACTTGCTGCGCCTCTTTGATCCATTGCGACACTGTGATACGCTGGAATCTCTCGATAAGTCCCGAGTTCGTTTCCGTCTAACCTTCCGCTGCCTCCGCACTGGTGAGCCAGATTCGCTCCTATTTGAATCATCAAACTGTGACATACGTCGAGAAGACTTCCTTTTACGACCCATATTTTCTGAAAATTACAATGTATCACAAAAGCAGCTGTTCTAAAACTCAACAAGTGAAATTAGGTGTCGATTTCTGTTTATTTTGATTACTATACCGTATTTTATCTTTATAGCATACCAAATAAAGGAGAATAATGAAAAGTCAATAATAAATGTTTCAAGCCCCAAGAGATAGTCTACCGCACAGCCATTGTCTTTCTATTGTGTCTCTTAACTATCGGGGCCTGACAGTCTAATTCAAGAAACAATCAATTGTACGTAGTGGGGTAGGTAGATACTACCAAACTATCGTAATTATCATTATGGGTATTAAATCAACACCACAATTGCTTAAACTACAGTAGTTGGGTTATTTTCTTTACAAAATCAGAAGAATAACTACTATATACACAAGCTACGGAGTTTTTTTTTTTTTTTTTTGTTTAATCATAAAAATTTTGTGATACCAAATTTATTCTTGACTACGTGATTTCTATTTTCATTACTTTAATGACTATTTATTTCGTAATTGTGCTCAGTTTACACCAGATATTTAAAACTCCTAAATTATGTTTTAAAATAATAGTTTACACAAAAAAAAAATGTATATTATTATGAGAAATCATGTTATTTTACTCACTTGTTTGGGCGTTAAGTCCTTTCACCGAGGGCGATATTCTAATCGCTTGACACGATTATATCCCACTTCTGAGCTTTAAGAGCTCAGAAAAATTAATAATACCAAGATTACAGATAAATCAGTTTATTCACATTCACATATATCATAAATCGGTTTATCACCAGATAACCACGGTATAAACGCCAACCAAATTGGAGAACGTGTGTCCAGTTTGGGAGTTTAAGCTCAAGTGTCGTTGGGCGCGCGCACTACCCCCTTCCACCATTTTTAAACCAGACAAACAAGTAACGGACGTTGTCGGCCGGAAGTAGTGCGCGCGTTTACAATATTGAAATTGGGATTTATAATTTCTTATATGTAATTATATAAAATCAAAATTCAGTTCCTAATAATTACGGACAGTATTTCAAATAGTATATATTAATCTTAATTTTGTTTATGATTCTAACAGTCGGCCTTTCCTGATATATTTACCGTCCCGGGAAAATAATATATAGACCTTGTCTATTATACTTGTACAATGCAAATTATGATCATAATCGAATATGGGGTAAATGAATACATATACATTTACAATCTTACATACTGGTTTAATATAATTAATCTGATAAGACATCAAGGCCTCATACATATCCTTAATGTCTGTCCTGACTGAGACATCAGACGTATTCTCAGTCAGGCCACTTGCTGGTTAATTTTATTTCTATGATATTAAGACCCCATACATGTTCTTAACATCTGTAATAACTGAGAGACCTCAGACATATTCCCAATCAGGTCATTTGTTAGTTAATTTTTATTACTAAGATACTAGGACCCCATACATGTTCCTAATATCTGTCCTAACTGAGACCTCAGACATATTCTCAGTCAGGCCGGTTGGTGAGTTAATCTTTATACTAAACATTAAGGCCTCATACCTATCCTTAACATCTACTGTAACTGAGACCTCTGGCATATTCTCAGTCACTCTGCTTATACTAATTTACAATCATAATAGAGACTAAGGCTTACACATCATACTTAACCTATTTCTAACTCATCAGTTTCTTCATTCTCTGAACTTTCCGACCCTGAATCTGCCCTATTAAACACCATCCAAGGATGAATTTTGTCTACCGAAAAGATACCACTAAATGCTCTGTTTCCCCTTTTGGATAGTGGCGTGTCTTCAATAACGTACCGATCATTATCTAAAACTTCTTTTATACGATACGGACCTCTAAGTTTTGGAATCAATTTTCTGCTGTTACCAGTTGACGGAATATCCCTTTCTACCCTTTTTCCTTTCTAACCTTATCAAACCGTCGCTTTTGCCTATCCTGATCGTCTTTAATATGCTCTGTCATTTCTCTTCTAATGTTTTCTATAGAATTACCGATATTATCAGCATTATCTGTGATGCTTAGTTGTAATAAAGAACTCGATGTGCCTACCAAGTCAAGACCGAATAATGCCTGAGCAGGGCTTTTCCCCGTTCCCTTATTTTGAGTATTATTTAGTCCCCATTGAATCTCGGATACGCATTCGTCCCACAAGTTATCGGGTTTGCCATGGTTTGTAGCTGTTAGGGCTGCTAACACCGTCCGGTTATACCGTTCGATCTGACCATTCGCTCGCGGCGTTGCTACAGCGTTCATAATATGCTTTATGCCTAGAGAATTTAAATAATCTTGAAAGTTTTTAGAGGTAAATGAGGTTCCTCGATCAGAAATTAAACGTTTCGGAACACTAAATGTGTGAAAGTAGTTTCTCATGGCGGCCACAGAGTGAATAGATTTGGTACTCTTAACTGGCACAAGTATGACGAACTTTGTAAACGCATCAATGATCAACAATAGATAAGCATTTTTACGCCTACTTCGAACAAAAGGACCTAAATGGTCTATGTGTAGGGTGTGAAATGGCTTATCTACTTTCTCGATTGGATGTAATTTTCCTGCTTTCTTTCCAGATGGTATTTTAGCATGAGCACATTGCAAGCAAGATTGTACATATTTTTTTATGAATTTTCTCATTTTAGAAAACCAGTACTTATTCTTAATTATCTCTAAGGTTTTGTCAAAACCGAAATGACCGATTTCATCATGGTTTGATTTTAAAACTTGCCATCGAACACCTTTCGGGACAACCCAACGATCTCCGTCTTCAGTCTTCCTGTACAATAAACCCCTTTTAATCACAAAGTTATTTTTAATCTCCACCACATTATCGTTTTCGCTATCATTTAAAATTGAAACAATTCGTTGCAGTTCAGGATCGTTGAGTTGCACCGTAGCTACCCAATCAGTATCGACATGTCCCACATGTAATTCTACAGAGTCCGATAATACAGGATTACGACTAAGTGCGTCCACGTGTGTCATAGCTGTGCCGGGTTTATAAATAATATTGAAATCAAATTCTTGTATGACATTCCACCATCGCGCTACCCTTGGTATTGTATCTTTTTTCTCAAAAGTCGCACGAAGGGAATTACAATCTGTAACTATGGTAAATAAAATGCCTAATAGGTATACCCTGAAGCGCTGTAGCGAGGTCACTACCGCTAAAGTTTCTAAGTCATAGGAGGTAAGTTTAGACTCTTCGGGAGAGGTCTGTCTACTGTAGTACGCTACCGCACTAAATGGGGATTCTTTATTCGATCTTTGCAATACTATTCCAGCAACACCGATCTTAGAAGCGTCTGTATGTAACTGGGTTTCAAAATTGGGATTATAAAATGAAAGTATAGGACGCTTGACTAGCTCTTCTTTTAATGTTAAGAAAGCGGATTCCTCTACGTCACCCCATTTCCATATTGCATCCCTTTTTAGAAGTTGTGTCAATGGCTTGGCAATTATTGAAAACCCTTTGATAAACCTTCTGAAAAAGCTGGCTAAACCCAAAAACTGTCTGACTTTATGTTGGTCTGTAGGTCTGGGAAACTTATCTACTGCTTCTATTTTTTTCTTACCCGGTTTAATGCCCGCTTTTGTGACTTCGAAGCCTAGGTAATCGATGGATTGTTTTAAAAAATTGCACTTTGACAGATTGAGAGTTATGCCGGAAGAGCGAAACAAGTCTAGTATATCATTAAGTTTTTGTAATCCCTCGCTTATGGTTTTAGATGGTACTATTACATCATCCATATACGCGAAGGCCTCTTTGAACCTCGCATTCCCTAGAATATTGTTAATCGTTCTTTGAAAAGTGGACGGGGCATTAACGAGTCCAAACGGCATGCGGTTGAACTCGTAATGTCCATCAGGCGTTACGAATGCTGTATAACGTTTTGATGGTTCAGCCAATGGGATTTGATAATATCCAGAGGCGAGGTCCAAGGAAGTGTAATATTTGTAGCCCGAGAGATTATCTAATTGATCATCTATTCGCGGAAGCGGGTAATGTTCCTTTATTGTTATTTTATTGAGAGCCCTAAAGTCAATACAGAGCCTATGGTCACCAGATTTCTTTCGAACGAGAACAATCGGTGAAGCGTAATCCGAAGATGATTCTCTAATTATGTCAGAATCCTCTAATTCTTGCACGATATCGCGAACTACTTGACGCTCTGAATGAGACAACCTATAGGGCCTGTAAACTACAGGTGTAGTATTATTGAGCCTAATATTCATTTCCGTACCAGTTATGCATCCTAATTCTTTACTTGAAAAGGCAAAACAATCTCTAAAATGATTCAACATCTCAGTTAACTTGAGTATGTTTTCGGAACCTATAGAGGGATCAACTTGTATAGCTTCTACTTCGATTCGGGTTATATTACTATTATCCGGACAATGTTCGATCTTTTTAACATTTAAAGACTCTAATCTCAACTCATTCAACGGCAATGCGCGAAGTAACAATGAGTCCTTACTTAAGACAAATTCGCGGCTAAGTCCCTTTATAACGATGTAACCATGACTATCAGCTAGGTGAATTAAACTCTGAGTAATTTCGTAAGGTTTCAGGGGATCTTGGCAAAGACTTGGTTCACAAAATACATCTCCTGTGTAATCTGGTTTAGAGTAAACTTCCAGTATGGTTAGCCCTTTTACGGTTACTGACTTACTAACATACAAGTGAATGCCGGTGGTTGGGATATGAGATATTATCAATTTACTATTTGTTTTGTAAATAACTATGTGTTCCTGCTCTGTGAATGTCTGTCCTACTAATAACGGAACTTGCAATAAATGATCCGGAATGATGAGCACCTCTACGGAAGCTTTGACTGAATCTATTTTAAGTTCAAGAATACATTTGCCTATACAATCTACTATACTATTTCCGAATCCTCTTATAACAGGCAAATCAGATTTTGACCATGTACTGACTAAATTCTTCGCATAAGATTCTCGCAACATGGTACACTGACTACCAAAATCAATGTAGCAATCAAAATTTTGCCCGTTAACTTGGGCAACTTTAAAGTATTTCGATTCATTATTGTTCTGTTTTGTGACACGTAAAACTGTTTTATTGTTGTTGTTGTTGATTTTGGGTTCCGTCTTTCCAGGACAATCACTAGAACTATGACCTACCCGATGACAACTTCCGCAGCGTATAATTGGCTTTTTACACAGAAAATAAGGGTGCCCTTCATCCCCACAATTATAACATCTAGTTTGCTTATAGGGTCTGTTACTTTTAGTGTCAGATGTATTCTGATTGAACTTTAATGGCCGAGTATGTTTATGTTCACTATTACCCGTCTGCAAGGATAGAATTGGCTTCTCAGACTTCTTTGTCGATCGTACATTACGTAAATAGACCAATAATTTGTCAGGTTCAGTAAACTGTGTTGCTTCAGCACTGGTTCTAACGGATCTATCATCAATCCCAAATAAAATACAATCTATAGCATTTTTACCGACAATATTGCAACGATTTAATAACACCATTTTTTGATAAAAATATTCTTCTAACGAGTCACCAAATCTAGCCCTGCAGGCAAGCATATCTGTTAACAACTGCCCATAATTTTCGTCACTCGGGAATGCCATTTTCAACTTATTTTGCCATTCAACCCATGAAAACAGTAAACTAGGTAAACCTTGGTACCATTTTTGTGCTAAACCCGATAATTTTGGAAGGGCATAATGAATTATTTGTCTCTCAGTCCAGTTGTAAATTTCGGCACATTCATTAACCTTCAATAGCCAAGTTTCAATAGTTTGATTTCGCTTAACAGGGTCAAACTCAGGAATAACATTCATTACAGGATAACGTTCATTACCCCCATCTGTTTTCATGGTCTGAATAAACTCCTTGAAAGCCGAAACCAAAACGCTAGCGTCTGCATCACTATTAACGATAACTTGTTGACTCACGGATGGTGTAGCTGCTGATCCAGTTGTAGGCTGACACATTCTTGTTGCTTCATTCTGAAGTGGCTGTCTACCAGGCATCCTCTCGGGACTTACAGTCGGGTCACGATCTTGCGCCACATCACGCCTTTGAGGCGCGCCAGGATCACGGGCGACATCCCGACTCTGTAAACCGTCATGCCTAGCAGGCGTACTACAATCTCGTGGTCTATTACGTCGACTAGGCGTGCGATGATGTCTCTTAGACTTGCTGCGCCTCTTTGATCCATTGCGACACTGTGATACGCTGGAATCTCTCGATAAGTCCCGAGTTCGTTTCCGTCTAACCTTCCGCTGCCTCCGCACTGGTGAGCCAGATTCGCTCCTATTTGAATCATCAAACTGTGACATACGTCGAGAAGACTTCCTTTTACGACCCATATTTTCTGAAAATTACAATGTATCACAAAAGCAGCTGTTCTAAAACTCAACAAGTGAAATTAGGTGTCGATTTCTGTTTATTTTGATTACTATACCGTATTTTATCTTTATAGCATACCAAATAAAGGAGAATAATGAAAAGTCAATAATAAATGTTTCAAGCCCCAAGAGATAGTCTACCGCACAGCCATTGTCTTTCTATTGTGTCTCTTAACTATCGGGGCCTGACAGTCTAATTCAAGAAACAATCAATTGTACGTAGTGGGGTAGGTAGATACTACCAAACTATCGTAATTATCATTATGGGTATTAAATCAACACCACAATTGCTTAAACTACAGTAGTTGGGTTATTTTCTTTACAAAATCAGAAGAATAACTACTATATACACAAGCTACGGAGTTTTTTTTTTTTTTTTTTGTTTAATCATAAAAATCTTGTGATACCAAATTTATTCTTGACTACGTGATTTCTATTTTCATTACTTTAATGACTATTTATTTCGTAATTGTGCTCAGTTTACACCAGATATTTAAAACTCCTAAATTATGTTTTAAAATAATAGTTTACACAAAAAAAAAAATGTATATTATTATGAGAAATCATGTTATTTTACTCACTTGTTTGGGCGTTAAGTCCTTTCACCGAGGGCGATATTCTAATCGCTTGACACGATTATATCCCACTTCTGAGCTTTAAGAGCTCAGAAAAATTAATAATACCAAGATTACAGATAAATCAGTTTATTCACATTCACATATATCATAAATCGGTTTATCACCAGATAACCACGGTATAAACGCCAACCAAATTGGAGAACGTGTGTCCAGTTTGGGAGTTTAAGCTCAAGTGTCGTTGGGCGCGCGCACTACCCCCTTCCACCATTTTTAAACCAGACAAACAAGTAACGGACGTTGTCGGCCGGAAGTAGTGCGCGCGTTTACAATATTGAAATTGGGATTTATAATTTCTTATATGTAATTATATAAAATCAAAATTCAGTTCCTAATAATTACGGACAGTATTTCAAATAGTATATATTAATCTTAATTTTGTTTATGATTCTAACAGTTGTCACCACGCTGTATCATATGAACCTAGCTAGGCAGTTGAAATTTTTAAAGATAATGATTTCTGTTGTCGTACAACAAAGATCGATATAAAAAACAAAGATCGTGGTTAAGCAACGATTATAAAATTTGTAAATTAGAGATGGCAAATAAATTGAAAAAAAAAATACAAATTTGTCATTGTCACTAGTCAGACTCTTCAAATATAGGAACTTCTGAGCAACCGAAAAGGACGCACTACCCAGCAAAGATTCCACACTGCAATATTCTACTTTAGGAGCGGGTAGTACGGTCCAGAATGCTATAATTTATATTGGTTCCAGAAAGTAGTTTATATTCGCTATTACTTGTAGCCTTAAAACATAGATTAAGACCCGCCTAATCCTCGTGCACACACCTTAACATGACCATTGTTGCGAATTAAACAAGTTTGTGAAATATATTGTTCTTTTGTATGGTAATGTGTTAATGTTATATGTCCTATGGGGAAAATAGAGTGTGTAGAGAAATCAAAAGTAACGTACAATGGAAACAAAATGTTTTTATTTTTTTTATTTCATTTAAATTTAAATTATTGTGTTGTTTGTTGTGTCTTCAGTAACGTTTCAGTTTTGGGTTAGGGTGAGAAAGGTTTGAAAAGAAATAACGGATTAGAGTAAGAACCCATTGTAGTGTGTAAGCCGACCTTACTCCCGACATACCTATACATTTACTTAGTATTAAGCTTAAGTTAATCAGTTCAGTATAATATACACCTTAGACATAGCAACACGTCTTTATCATTTTGACACCAATAACTCCCCACATTGCATTCACGGGAGTTATTGGTGTCAAAATGATAAAGACGTGTTGCTATGTCTAAGGTGTATATTATACTGAACTGATTAACTTAAGCTTAATACTAAGTAAATGTATAGGTATGTCGGGAGTAAGGTCGGCTTACACACTACACCTCCCCCGATAATAAAATTAAAAAAAAAATACAATCGTGTTTTTTTTTATACATAAAAAAATCGAATATTGTTGTAAAAATAAACAGACAACTAATTTTTATGATAGGTATACTTACTTATTACAGCTGATTGTTACTTAATTTTAAAGAAATGTACTGTTAACAATATTATTACTATATATACTGAATTACATTTGTCAAATTACAAGTATTATAATTGTTACAAAAAATATTAAATAAATAATAAAACTTCACAAACTTCAGATTACTTAAAAGCAAAACATTGTTTCAATTTCTGTTATTATATTATTTATTTTAAACTTTTCATATTTTATAACAAAAATAAAATCTTTGTACCTATATTATCAAAATTTATTTTCCATATTTCATTTTATTTTCTACAAATACATGTTTTTAATGTCTTATCCATCATTTTCTTTTCACATTTTTTTTTTATTCTCTTCTTAAGCAAAATATTATATTATCTACTTTCAGTACTCTTCCATATCTTTGTTATCAATATCTTTATATTCTCTACATTATGGTACACATATATTTTTATTTGGACCTTTGGTCTCCTCATTATTCATTATATTATTTATTTTATAGAAGTACATTACTCATTTTTATAGTCGACTTTATTTTTCATTTATTTAAGGATCAGTGTTTAAAACCTTTTAGTTTCCAACAATTTTCACGGAGGGAAGCTCGTCCGACACCATGATCAAATGGAAGGATCTGTCCTTATACCTCTTAATTTGTGTACCACATGTTCATAAACATTAACATTCTAAACACAACATAAATATAACATACAAAATGAATAGCTTGGTTTACAAGCCGGGCGCTCTCGGGTGATCAGTCCGATGACGTCAGCGCAGAGTCTTGCCTACCAAACGATTCCCAACTACTTAAAACCATATCATACCAAACAATTTTATAAAACTGGTCCTTAAAATAATCCTATACCATTTTTCAAAAACCTTTTCATAATCCTCTTTTATATTTTGTTAAAAAAAAAATTACTCCTTGCACTCTAAAGATGATAAGAGATTTTACATATTTCCCTATAAGGCAATCAAACTAAATATTAACATCAAACTTTTTCTAGACAATTTAAAAGATAATCATAGGTAAACAAAGGTTTCTTAAAACTTGATACATGTTTATATTAACAGCACAATATCCGTTAGTTACACAGAAAGACACATGATACCCAATGTAAAATAGCATTGATGCCCTATGTGAGTTGCATGACATCATCATCAAAATTGCAGCGCGTGCATTATGACATGGCGCACCTGAGAATGTTCTGGTAACCATATATAATTATTAATTACAAAATTTAAGTTAGCTTTGATTAAAATATTATTGTTACCTGAGGCAATATAACATACTAATATAACCATGGTCTGAAAAAAAAATAACGGTAGCATATCCCGTACGGCCGTGCCCGTTTTGCTCGAGACTTGGCAGGGGCACTGCCGTGCCCTCAGATATACGACTTAATTACATTGTCAACAGGCGTTCCTATCCAATATATTTTATTAATAACTATAAAAAAAGGATTATACATTTTAATCTTTAAAATTAAAACCCTTAAACGTACCTAAGTATAGAAGAAATTACCAAAAAATTCCGCGGCATTATAATAAGCTTCAAACCTTCAAAACAATCACATAATCACTGACACCATTATATCACTCACACTCACACCGACTTCACAAGCCTGGTCTTGTGGAAGATCACTTGACGTATCTTCTGCCTGATGACGAAGGTCTTTCGGACCTTCTTCATAATATTCCTTCTGGTACCGTCAGCGTCGACTTCAATACACAAACTCCCAGCTAGGTTGTGTCGAATGCGGATGGACTTAGAGTAGATCCACCCCGAGTACTAATTCACAGTTTCACATTTTTTAGATATACATATCATTTAGATATAGCTAATAGTTATTTTTTCACGAATCACAAAATCTTCTTATCATGTTCCCAATTGCGCAGCACTGCCACAAGGCAGCACTGGCAGGGTCGCCATGCAATGTGGGGAGTTATTGGTGTCAAAATGATAAAGACGTGTTGCTATGTCTAAGGTGTATATTATACTGAACTGATTAACTTAAGCTTAATACTAAGTAAATGTATAGGTATGTCGGGAGTAAGGTCGGCTTACACACTACACCATGATTTCTCAAATGAAAGACGAATTGAAAATGACCTAGTATGATATATTTTTGAAATTAACTAAGTTTAAAAAAAGCAGAAATTTCACCACATCATAGCAGCCGGTCATGATGAAACAGTAATACATATAAATCATCCGTAGTTTACAATTACCATGGACAAATAACATAGGAAAGGCTCTACACGAGCGAGTCGCGGCGACCGGCGCCTGCGCAGCCCGCAGTGCCCGCTTACGTAACACTATCACTGCACAGTCTAAATGTCTTACTATCACTAACACGCTACTTATTAACATCAATCTGTTGACGTGTTTCTGCTTGTTGCTAACTACGTATAATTAACAAGCAGCATCTGTGATTGATACCTGAAAATTGAATGAAGAGTGTATTAATTAACACTGTCAAATTAAATACTGTTAGACCTACTAATGTTATTGTAAGTGTTATTGTAATGAATAGCCGTTGAAGAAACCACGCCTTTATGATTTTAATTTTTGCTTTTATAGGTATCATTCATCACTACGATTCCTCGTAGCATGAGATATGCAATCCTGCACTAGTCGAGGAGGAGTCGAGTCGAAGAGGTATGGAAAAAATATCTCTCACGTAAAAAACCAAATAACCTTCCAAAATCTTTTTTTACAAAAACCAAAAATAACTGCTATACCTAGAACGAGTATTTCGAAATATTTTTTCATATGTCCGAAACGACAATGTCGAAAAACGAAAGTTGCAAAGTAGTAACGAAGTTGTTTTAATCGTCCTAAGTAATATCAGAATTTTTACTATTTAGGAGACCTCACCACCAATAAATAATCTTTGATGAGTCAAAAAGGCGGGATATTTCATCAGAATCAAGCAATAACAAGATATATTAATCAACTTATTCCGATATCTGATTTTATACCTATATACATAATAATCAATAATTTGATGCAGTAGCCAACCTTTGAATGTAGGCTATGGCGAACGATATAGCACGGAATATTTTCCTTGTGTTACGTTATAGTGAAAGAGCCATGCGCCGGCGCACACTACGTCGATCCGTGACGTAACGTGCTCCCAATTTGTGCAGTTAAGAAAGACGGCCGCAACGGCCCGCGGTATAGACCCAGTCTTAATAAAATTACATAGAGCTAAGCTATTCAACACTTTGGTAGCGCCTTATGGGTCTAATGTATACGATGTTCTTTTGTTTCTGGTGAACTTAAAGATCGGTTTTAATTTTAGATCATGTGTGGTCGGCATCAGTTACTTTGGTTGAAAAAGGAATTTTGCTCAAAGGAGAAATGCTTTTTGTTTAAACTGCTTGGTTTAAGATCTCAGGGTAAGGTAGTGGTGACAGGTGGGGGTGGTTTTCTGGATATTTCCGTATAGATTTGATTGACTTAGTACCTCAATTAGGTGAGATAGTAGCCCGGTTTCGTTTATACTCGCATCTCTACATGTTTAAAGTAAAGTAATTTAGATGTATTATAAGTCCAAGGATATAACTTTTCGTAAGACAATAAAATCCTTTTCTTCATTATTGCGATACGATAATGACATTGCAAAATTTTATGACGTGTTAGTACTGCATACGGTTAACGTGAATTTATTTGCAAGGCTTTTCTTGAGTCATACTCATTACAATAATTATTTTATTGACTATATTCGTATTCAGGTTAATGGGGAAATAATATGTCGCTTCTCTGAAAACCTGATGTGATTGAGCAAAAAATTTCGTCGCCTACGTCTTTAAATTAATTTACCCGTTACTTAGGCAAGAACTAACATTTTCTAAGATATATTTAGGTATCTGTGTAAGGTGTGAATTAGGTACGGCAATCACTAACTAAGTATTATCATATGTGAAATTCCCGGATTTTCACTGCTCGAACCACTGGATGAGTTTTTCCAGTTGCACTAAACCAGGGCCCCAATTCTGCCATTAGAATGACCGATAAATAAATGGAAATTGGATTAAATTGGCACTCTTCGCATTTTTCTAACACTATAATAGGAAATTCAGGGAGCTGAACTGAAATGAATTCTCATTTTGACGAATGTCGATCCAGCTTAATAGGCTCCGTAAGGTTCACATTTTTTATCTTTTCTACACTTTTCTTCCTTTTCTGGTTTCCATACTACTTACCTACTAGAATTTCATTGAACCTTAGGCAACAGCTATAGGTTGTTATATTTAGAGTTACGGCACGAGTTAACAATGTTGGTTAGGTATATGTTAGGTTGACTAAATGTTCACAAAGACTATTATTAAACTGTTCACGACACGCGTTGCGGTGGTATTCAAAATAATCCTTTAGCAGGACAATTTAGGTTCATTGTTAAATTCGTGTCAATATCCGACTTCCTACAGCGTATTTATAAAATAATCCATAATTGACGCGAGCTATTCCTGTTATCACTAAGTATAAGGTGGTATGAGTATATTATTTGATCGCAGTAATATGTCGCCCTTAAATTATATAATAGGGAATAATAGGAGGATGAGATACGTACATAAGACAAGGACAATTGTACATGAAAGTATAAATAAATAAATAAGACTTAAAACCGTCTCCCTATTCGCAAAATATTCAAATTGACATAGAACGACATTGAGGAGTCATTTGGCAAAATTGCCCTTGTGTAGGAGTCGAGCCTTCCAAAGTGAAGCTAGTCTAGGAGGGAAATCTGAAAAAAACTCAACTCAAGTTTTTTGTGTGGCCAGAGCAGCGTGAGCAGTCATTAACGAGTTTTAAAACTAGATCATGCCGAAACGAAGAAGAAGATATGCTAAGTAACGATGTTATAAGATCCGCTTGCCTTCGCCGAGAGCTGCTTTATAAGTATGAGTTTACCAAATGTGTGCCGGGCCAATTACATGAATTAACTTCTAATACATTTGGTGAAACTCAATATTATGTATCATGTAATTTTCAATTACGAAATGAACAATGATGCCTATTGACTATTGATCTACTTACGACGCCCTTCTGCCGTATAATGATTATTTTTATTGATGTACAGCAACAAATTAACAAATAAATTTTGTTAAAATTATTTTTTAATTGTTAGTTATGTTGATGAAATAAAATCACTTTGAAATGATTGTGTTTTCCCCTACTATTTCGTACGCGTCCATAAAATTGTATTACAAAACTGCATATTTGGGTGCGCGAGGTCCAAGGCTAGTCGAAACGAAAGTGGGAGTGCCGCCATCAATATTTTATTAAATGGGTGAATTTCAACAGGTCCAAAAAAATCTTCATTTCCGTGGATTTTTTATTCTTCAACTTTAGAACAATAAAAAATAGTGTTTTCTCAAGTTTTCGATCAGATATGCAGTTTTGCTTAATATCTAGCAGATAGCTTAAAAAACTAACGAGATATACAAGATTGAAAATTCCGTGCCACGGCGATGAAACATGCATGCACGGCAATGAAACAGGCGTCCATGGCAATGAAATGTTATTATAGTGTACAAGAATATTTAAATGATAAAGTTAATCATTGAAACAAAAATAAATACTATTAATTTATACGCAATAATAAAAGAATATAATGTGTAAAAATCCAGTCACACATGATATTATTTTTGTAATATAACTATAAATAGATACATTCCTGTCTAGTGGCGAAACAAACATAAGTCACGGAAATGAAACACGTGGCCACGGCAATGAAAGGAAACTGTTTTACAAGGCACGGCGATGATATTTTTTTCATTCCCGTGTATTTTTTTTCATTGCCATAGCAAATTTTGTCCACGGAAACCACGGAAATGAGAGCACGGCGATGAAAATCAAGGGGTATAATTCAATTTACTAAAAAACTGGTAATAATTCACAGTAATGAACACTTTACAAATAAGCTAAATATAAATGGCATTGTATTGAATGCTCAATCGAGATTAAAAACTTATTGAAATAGAAGTTAGACCTATCCACGGCGATGAAAGAAAAAATGTCCAGTACCAAAAAAATTGAATACTTTTAATTATAGCTCGAAAACGCAGGCACGTACACACGTCGTTCCTTGTCTAGCCTTTCGACGTTACTTATATGCAACGTTTAACGCAAAACGGGAGCGACGCAAAACGTTAGAATATGCAATATTCTCAAATATGTTTAGGACATGGCGATGAAAGGTAGTTCTGGGACAAATGGTTTTTTATTAACCATACGTTGTATTGTGTAAATATTTGAATAAATGTATTCCGAGTCAATACTCTAACTATTCACGAACCAAATAAAACTAAGTTTTAATATAAATAACGATACATTTTTGATCAATGATGACTTTAATACATCAAGGTGAGTCGTGGACAAACACGGCGATGAAAGATTATGTGGTTTAACTTTTTTTTTTGGAAAACCTATTAATTATATTAATAAAATATTTAGTGCTACAGATAGATTTTTATGTCATCTACCTAAAAAAAAATGTTAGAACATTATAACAATGCTTTTTAGTACCGATTTCATCGATGCCACGCAATTTTTGGGTCCGGGAAATTCACCCAAATATATTACAACAGTATCTATTGTAGTCCGTGAAGGGCGAACGCTAAATTGATCCAAGACCTTGGGAAAAAGAGAACCCAAGACATTCTTTCCCTATAGCTTTTTGCCTCGTAAGCCACTATCCGAGATGGGAACAAACAGGTACTGCCAAAAGAGATTTAATTATCCTTCTTACATGTCTCAAATTTATTATAGGAGATTTTACAGCATTTAGATGGGTAGAAACTCGCTAGTACAAAATTGATACAAATAGAAGTTATTGTATGTTTTTTTAGTGTAGTAATGAAGTTGCACTTCGACCAGTGAAGGTTTCAGAACACCTGTCATTTAGAAACGAAGCAATAACATTTGGAATCTTGGACTTTGCACCGAGTCGAGGAAATATTATGAAAGTGAATACTAATATATCTTCTGTGATTTCTTAATACTTACCGTTAAAAACATATTACGAATGACCTAGTGGACTTCAGACCGTCTGTTAAATAACAGACAAAGTCCAAGACACTCCAAGGTTGCTTGCGCAAAGAAGCAATGTTTGGGGAATGCCCGTCATAGGAGCTGTGTCATAACAAACGATGCCTCTAATCAAAAAGATTTTATTTTATCATTTAAAAAGGTTTTATATTGTCTACGGTTGTGCTGTTTAGCTAAAATTTTGGCGGGAGAACATTTTGTTACTTTACTGGATTAAGTTTAAATGTTTGAAGAATTGCTTAACTTATGAATTAGTGGTTCAATAGCGGGGCGCAGATTGATAAGACGGCAATACCACCTACATAAAAAGACACAATTTATGTAATAAGTGGCATAAAACAATATGTCTTCTATCAGGACTCGCTGCCTAGCGGGCTTCTCCAAAGATATGCGATACAAAGTATTTAGCACGAAGTCGTTTCCTGGTCACGCCAAACGAATCCACTACGTTCATGGTGGTGATCTGATTCGTCATGATCTATCGTTCTCTTGCCATTATGTAAAACACCACGGTAGCTGTCGGTACTTTTACTTACAACTGAACATGTTTTTGTTGCTATACACGATGCGTATGCGCAGTTTTCGCTTGTGTCAATATCACTTGTCACTCTCTTCGGCTGGATGACTGTTTTTGAACATCGAATACTTTCGATAGCATGACATCGTCGAAAATATACACGTAGGCTTATTTGAGGTTTTTATGTCATGTGTAATACCTAATCTACAAAATGTATTAGATTTTCTGTATTTGTTACTTCATCTCTAAGTCTATTAAGGTGCAATCTTGAAAGACGCAGAATGTAGTTTCCTAGATTAGGACATCCGTAGCTTGATTGCTGCAACGAAATCGTTAATCATTTCTGACTCGGTACGAAGTATGTGTACAGTTGTGGGGAATGTTGGGATGCGTAGGGCATTGCTATCTCACGACCAGTAAGGACCTACTTACAACCATTTCAAGCCATGAGGAGACATCTTAGGAACTTGGGGAAATGATTTGTTAATAAAGTTTTCGTAATAAATTACATTTTTGAACATAGCACATGTAAGATTTAATCTAAGCCCGCCTTTCACTAGAGAAGATACAAATCTGATTTTATTACTAAGTTCTGATTACATAATATTCTCCGAACACACATTATTGCAAGCGTTTGGGTAATTCGAAGATTTACACTTTAGCACTCAACTCGACTGTCACACGGGTAGCCTCTTATTCTTATCAGCCAAACCAATATGGATTAAATTTAAGTTTTTTTTTTCAATATTAAATACGCCCTCAACCACGGTTCCATGTATGGATTTGTATGCTAGAGGTGCAGGATCGATCTCGACGTAGGCAAGCACAAATATGAGTATTAGGTAGTTATGCGTACTTTCTTTGCAACACCATTGCCAGGAAAACTGGCCTCTGATTATTTTATTCTGTAATCGTCAACCACTGTGAGCTAACATGGTGATTCATGCTCATACCTTTCTTGTGTGGAAAGAAATTTATTTCTAGATATTGGACGCATGGCGGTTATTTTCATTATGTCATAAAAACATGATCAGCGAAGCAAAGCACTGTGACATTTCGATTTCCTTTTTGACTATGCTTGCACTGTCGAAGGACCCTCTCTTATCTAGCTAAAACCATCGGAATAAAGCTCATTTCCGTATATTCGGCCAAACGGAAACGCTTTCGCAGTCTACCGCGAGAAGGTACCCCAGCACAGTGAATACCTGTGCTGTATCAGATTAAATGATTAAACACTGCTTTTAATGGCATTCGAGTATCACAGGTGCTGTAAATCGAATTAATTAAGGAAGACCTTGAGTATTGGAAAACTATTGATTAGATTATAAATTTCAATATCAGGAAGGTTTAGTAAACGGTTGGCAATTGACTAAATGCGGGCTACCATGACCTGACCCACTGGCCAACTCTGGCCCACATTCAGAAGTTCTTGGTACACATTACATGATGCCTTATCATAACACCTTTTACTTTTGGCTCTCATAATTCTAGATAGTTATGTTTTATTGATGAGAAACCCCTACTACTAGAAGATGTTGCCGCTTAAACTCTGGCACGAGTCTTATTGCGTGAAGTGGAAGAACCTCCATTAATAAAAGTTACTTTTGTGAATAAATAATGATTGATTAATTTTAGTCTTTCTTCCGTGGATATTTTGAGCAACACTTCCTTTTTAAATACTGGATGGTCAAAGTGATAAAACGAGCAGAGTTTAAAAAAAGCTGAGATTGCAATAAAGCATTGTTACACTTAATCCACCTAGGTATGTAAACAGGTAAACTGGTATCCGTGTTAAAGTTATCGATGTTAGAAAGTTGTCCAAACAATCGTGCTTATTATTCATAACGAGCATTTAGGAAAAGTTCAACAGTTCTCCGAAATACGTGACATTTAGATAATGTAGCCTTAATCTATTTACATAAACAGTGTAATTAGGTTTGCTTTCATTCCAAACTAACTGACGCTGCGATCGTCGTATGGCCTAACTTACAACGCCGTATTATAGCAATCGCATCTCTCCAAGATCGACATCCCAAAATCACCCTCGTGCACACTGCATCCATTGATCCTACATCCATCCTTCTGCATTTATCAACCTGCATCGATCATTTTGCATCATGAATTAATGTGCGATTGTGTGCATCATTGACATCGAAATACGAAATATATTTTTCACGTTTAATTGGGTTTGAAAATTGGTGTCCCTTTATTCTATACTTTAGAAAATTTTAACTTGATTTCAAACCTCTATTGACACCTAACAATCCTAACATGCCCTAGATAGAGTAAAATGTCTTTGCCCTAGATACGAACAAGATTTGAACCGATTAACGTAAACAATAATGCACATAAAATTGAACCAAATGAAAATTAGTGAACCAGTTATCTGTAATATTAAAAAAAATTGCAAATCATCCGATGTTCTCAGCTGCTATAACCTAAACGTTAGGAAAAACGAAACGCGTGTAAATGTCAAAATAAGAAAATTCGCGGGTGTTTTCTGTGATTCCCTCTCGTTTATCTTCATTTTGTTATTAAAAAATACATTTAAATATATGTAAACCAACTGCTTAATACTTAACTTAGTGAATATATCGCTGCGAATGTGTTAACAAGCGCGGGTGTTAGTAATTCTGCGCAGGTATTATTTATAACAGTATTGATTTTTACTGAGTAGTTGAGGTGTGTTTGTTTACCCTTTCGTAGTTCCATTGAGTTGAAAGCCTTTCGGAATGAGGTCGAGAGGTGTTGCAATATTGTGTGGATGCTTTCAGCGTGCTGGTCGGTGTAGATGGCTAGGCAGGTGGCAGACGTGCAGATACATGCCGCTGACGATGACTGGGAGGACGGCTTCGACATCAGTGTGGACCTTATTGACGATGGATTGTACTTAGGTCTGTAATGTAACTTATATTTTGATGCCATCAACTGACAACTACTATCAAAAACAGTCATGGCCTTCAGAAGTTCACAACAAACTCGATTAACAATTTTAATGCTTTAGAATAAAATATGGTACTTGAAATATCAAAGTTATAACTTATTTTTTTATTTCAGGCAATTTAGCTTGTGCTCGAGACTACAAGACTCTTGAGAGTTTAAAGATCACTCACATTCTGACAATAGACGTGGTGCCACTGCCACGGACTATACTAGAAAGGACCAACCTCACTTTTAAATATGTTAAACGTAAGTATGTTACCAGTACATAAATAGAAACACAGGCACAGAACTTATTAACAATTTACACTTTGTTAAGTATATTATAAGTGTTTAAATAGAAGCACATGCGGTATTAACAACTTACAGATCAGCGAGCTTGAATGGGTGGTTAAGTCTGAATGTTGAAGGATATTGAATAAAAATCTAATTTAATTCTAAAATTTATTCCTTCTGTAATTATTTCTGATAAATAAAACAATGATGTACTCATTTGCTCACAGTGGCAGATGTTCCTAAAGAGGACATGATCAGCCATCTTCCGGAGACCAATGAATTCATCAAACAAGCTGTTGCTGATGGTGGCATAGTTCTTGTGCATTGGTGAGTTGACTTCTGACTATCTATGGCAGCTGCGTTTTTTTATAAAACAAATAATACAGGCGATATACAGACACTAAGAAAGATTGGCTAAAAAACATTGAATGAAATACAATGTGTGTGCAAATGGTAAATCTTAAGCATAATAATGTTTAACTAGGCCTATCTCACAAGAAGAACACTTGGTGTCAGCTAGTTTTAAAGTATTTTTTATCCATTTCTAGTCATTTTGGAGTGTCCCGCTCAGCAGCAGTGGTGATCGGCTACATCATGGAAAAGTATGGTCTTTGTTATGAAGAGGCATTTACCCTAGTCAAGAGCAAACGGCGGTTTGTAGGCCCAAACATGGGCTTCATTGCCCAACTCAAGCTCTTTGGACACATGGGATACACACTGAATAAGGATGATCCACGGTTTAAACAGTTCCGGTTAAAACTGGCCGGGCAGAAACTAAAAGAAGGTGATTACTTATTTTACTCAAAAGACCAGCATAAGATCAAAATGAGATCTATAAGTAATAAAATGCATATCTTATCATAAAGAAGTTGATCGTATATTAAACAATGTGCTTACATTTTTCAGTGAAAATCCTTCCGCAATTGTTTGCGGACCTAGTTAAACCAGACCCAGGTCTTGTGCGGGAGCGACCCGACCCTATCGTGTATCGCTGCAAGAAGTGTCGCCGCATCGTGGCGAGCCAGAGCAACATCATACCACACATACCTAAAGATGTTAAGGTCGAGCTTGCAAAGAAAGGTATAGAGTTCAATATTTAATTGACGATTATTGTTTTATTTAGTTTAACAACTACAGAGATATTCAAAAAGTTTACTTAAAGTCCTTCTTTAAATCGCCTGATGAAAATGTAGTAGCAATCAGTCAATTCCACTTTTGCCATTGGTCTTACAAACCTTATCTGAAAAGCCGACAAAACCAACTTGGCATTTTGGTAGATTCTCCATTGGAAAATTTGCAAGTGATTCTTTATCTTGCATTTGAAATCGTTATCCAAATAATTAGACTTTATTTTAGACTGAGCTTTTAATGACATTAAATAATCGGAACTCATGCGCCTGTCCTCTATTGAGCTTTCCCAAGTTAACGAATATTGCCGATGGGAAATACAAAAGTAATGCTATACTTACTGGATAAAAACTTACACAGTTACTTATATCTCAGGTATCCGGCCTCCGCCCAGCAAATTAACAGGCCTGAACTGTGCGGAGAACGGTGAGATCCTGCTGGAGAAACTGAAGAGTCTCGCCTCACAGCTGATGGAGATGCGAAGCTGTGAGGACCAGTTCGAAGAGAGCAGTCCCGGCCACAGCCAGGACCACCACACTGACAGTGAAGAGGGACCTAGCCAAGTAATATTACGAATATAATTATACTTATGAAATTTTATATGGGAGTTCATCTCTTCCCATCTTGATCTCATAAGTCAGATGAAAGTCTACCAAATTTTATCGAAATGGGTCCAACTGTTTGGGCGTGAAGTGGTAATAAACATAAACACATATGTACAATAAACAAACTCATATATTTCTTACTATATTTGTGCATTATATTTGTTACTGTTAAGTTCTATTACTGTTAAATTAAAATTCTCTGTGTTAATACCCGTGTTCACTATTCACTTTCATGCAAATAGTCTAATCCTTGGCGTGCTTGGATAAGTAGCTTAGATAGGTAGGCAACCTGCGTGGGTTGACTACCTATTGACATTCGAGAGTATCTGTACAGACTGGTGTAAAATATTTGTTGTGGGCAGGTCCTGGACGGCTACAGCGAGACCAACATGGTGGACGCGAGTATCTGCGGGCGCGCGGACGGGCGCGACGCCTGCCGCCTCATGTGGTTCGTGGAGCCCATGCGCTGGATGAGGGACGTCAGCAGCCTCACCAGCGGGAAGCTCAACTGTCCCAAGTGCCTCAACAAGATCGGGTCCTTCAACTGGATCATGGGTCAGTACAGTCTGTACCGTATATCATTCCTTACACTACCAGCTATCAGAGCATAATGTACTGAAAGGTTGATACTTTAAGGATTCCGCACGAGATCGTTTGAGAGATCGAAACAACTCAGTTTTCATTTTTGATGAATTTTAGGCGTATGATTAAAATGTTTATGGAATGAATGTTGCACATAATCGTCGTTGCTTAAAAAAACCCTAGTAGGATTTAAAACGTAATTTAAATCACGTCAAATTTTTTACGTGGTATGAAATAAAACTGAAATAGTAGTTTCAATCAAATTTATCCTCAATAATGCAGGTTGTAAATGTCCGTGCGGGCAGAAGGTAGCGCCGGCGTTCTACCTCGTGCCCTCCAAGGTGGAGTGGTCCAATATCGTGCAGAACGTGCAGGTCACCGTGTGAAGCGGGACCCGACACGCTGCGGCTGCGGCCTAGCGAGGGGCGGTGGGCCACGCGGAGAGAAGGCTACACTTATAACGTTATAGAAGCCAGAGAACAAGGAATCATATTATGTATTTCTTAAATTATTTACAATAATTTCTTGAGTTTTCTCTTAGATATACATATTTATTTTTAATGGTTTATTATTTTTTATGAATAGCCTAAAATGTCGTATTGTTGAGCAGTCTTCCGTCTCTTCTTCCAATTCTCTTTCTCATGTGTCAAGTAAGATGAATGGTTTGCCAAGATAATAATATTCAGTCAATTTCATTCAGGATTTTCTGCTACTGTATGTAAATGTAAAATCTTAAGTTATAGGTTGGGCGTAAAGAGATCAAACCAACATTACATCACGCAGGGATGAAGAATGTTCAGGATTGCCAGGAAACAAATATTAATAATACCAACATAAGTTAGTGTGCTAGCATTCAGTTACAACCATACCATATTACTGTAATACTTATACCAAATACAAATATAATAAAGGGACTAATTATTATAAATCTTTTAATCATAGTAGATCGTTACATCTTTATACACTTCCATATATTAATGCTTAAGGGGTGAATTATAATACACTATTGGTGGCGTATATGTGACATACAATTTGTATGAAGCAGTTTATATTACAGGAGTGACGTCATCACTGCGTCATTTCTTTATAATAGAATCGTGCGGTATGGACGCTCACGTACAACCCTGAACACTTCTCGGTTTTGATATAATTCAACCCTAAGGTTTCAAATAGGACGCAGAACAGTCATACTTCTTTTATGGCCTTCTGTAGATAGTAACTGTAATGTATAATGAATGTATTTAGTAAAACCTTTTCGTGATGCTTTGGTTTAGAGAGAAAAGCTTAGCTTTCCGGACTTTTTAAGTTTTTTTTTAGGTTTATTTAAAGATTGTCGGATATTTGTGCGAAAAAAACACTGTACAGGGTTTATATAAAAAATTGAGAAATATTAATCTTGGTTGATTGTAATCAGATTTTATTTTTTCTGCTTTCTTGAGGAACAATTTATGCGCTGTTATTTTTTGGTATCCTTAGACAATAATAGAAAAATCGTATTAAATCCAGTATAGCTACTCAGATTTAGCGAATCTAATTTTCTTCAAAGCTGGTTTTTGTCGTAAATATTTCACTAATTGTACTTCCAGTAGAGACATGTATTCAATCGATGTACTCTAAGAACGTTGACTGTTGGCTTGAATAGATATTAATAAAAGTATGTTTCACTAAAGAGGTTTATTTATTTCATAAATGTAATTCCCTTCAACTACATTTGGTATGTATTTATAAACAATATTCTAAAAACTCTTTAAATTAAATAAATACAAAATTTGGGCTAATCTTTGCTTGGTTTCATAGTTTGTTTTATAAATAAATCATTTGAAACATATATAAAATAAATCTATACAAACTTAGTAAGTATTATACAATAAATATATAGTTATATATGAGGCCTAGATATAGTATTTTCTTATTCTAACATTATAAAGAATGAGTATTCTTAATACATATTATATGTAACGTCGTTGAGATCATTATTATTGTACTTAGATTTACAACTTACTAGTATAACTAAGGACTATCCACGTTACAGGCTGCAACAGGAGTTTGTTAACACAATTTGATTTACAAAGTGTCATTTTTTCATGATTTTGTATGTAAGATGTCAAGCACTTTTTTTATTTGAAGACAAAACAGAATAGAATCAGGTGGTGTATAATTGTTTTTGAAGTTTTGAAATTTGATTGTTTTAATTTTATTTTGGTTAATAGACTAAGGGCAAAGGAACAAGAAATCCGTCTCGTAGGTAAAATTCTTGTTTCAAACCTTAAGGTATAGTTCTTTATCGTTCAGCATGACGTGATAGCACATGGTCCAATCCTTCCATCCTCTGCTCTGATGTTGCCCCTACGCGCCTAGACTACGGTGGCCCCGTCCCTGCGCATGCGCGGGATGTCGCGCAGCTGCAGGCGGTGCGCGCGCATGAGATGCGTCTTGCGCTTCCAGCTGTCGGCGAAGCGCCGCGCGCAGCCCGGGCACGCGTACGGGAGCTCGCCCGTGTGCGTGCGCGCGTGGCGGGACTGCGGGACGGGCACGTAGGTACATTTATAATAGAACTGCATTGCGGCTCCATAATGTATTGCAAACTCAAGCGATATTTCTGGGATCATTCAAGAATGAGCTTTAAGTTGAAAAAAGGCATAGTAACTATACATAATTCAGGTCTTTTTTCAAGTGTGATCAAATCAATAAACAGTGAAGCTAGGTATACTTATCAGTGGATTATGAACTATACCAAGAAAAGGGAGCAACCGATGGAGTAAAAACTCATTTGAAAACTATGAGGACACGACTTAAGATTTAAAAAATAAGTTAAACTTTTTCTTAAATAAAAATAAATAAGTAGACCTTCCGTACTTTACAACACAGACTTAGTTGACTTAATAAGCTCACCAGACTGCTAGCATCGTAGAAGCCTTTGTTGCAGTGTTTGCAGACGTATGTCCTGGCGGCCTGGTGCTGGCGCTGGTGGCGCCGCAGGTTGGACGACACGGCGGCGCGGAACCCGCACTCCTTGCAGGAGAACGGCTTCTCACCCGTGTGGATCCTCATGTGGACTTCTAGGTTACCGGCTGAATGAACAGAGACATGCTACTAGATACTTATATCATCATCATCATCACCACATCATCATTTAATGTAAATCCGCGTTTGGACGATGCAAGAAATACTGTGGAGTTGTGAGTACATTGCAGGGTCGCGCAACTATGGTATTATAAGCGGTTGAGTATCATCGTCAATGTATAGCAAAATTAACAATTTATAAACCAAATAGTCCGGCTAGGCATTCAAAATCGGATTAGGTTAATTGCACAGATTAATTCCAAATAAACACCTAACCGGATCTTGGCTTGTGACGTCATCTTGTCATTTCACCTTCATTCATCAATTCAGCCGTAAACCAATGATAAGCTAGCTGATAAGACTTTTATTTTAAGAATTTGCTAATTATAAATGTTCCGATACACATATTCATCCTATCTTCTCCAAATGAAATTACAACAACATTGGAGATCTACAATTACCTAATTATTGTTCCAAAAGTTTGCCTCATAGTCATAAGTTGACTTGGCCTAAATATGCGCGTCATCATTTACATTAGTGAGGCAGTGTTGCAGACCTCGATGTGTGTTCATAGCTGTATCAGCCTTCAGCCATTCACTTCAGATTTTCAGTAAATTTTCAATGATATTCCAAACATTTTTTTTTCATATCATTTTAAGTTGTATAGTAGGTAACAACCTACTGAAAGCAATTATTAGATACAAGAGAATGTGTTATTGTAAAATATAAATTTAATTAAACGTTTGTAATAACAGAAAAAAATGGTATTTTACCTTGAGCAAAACTCCAGCCACAGAAGTAGCACAAATACTGCTTATCCCCTTCGTGTACTGTCATGTGCCTCTTCAATATACTTTTAATTTTAAACCTGTAAGCCATTTTTTTTGGTTAACATCAATTTATCCTAAAATATGAACAAGTCTATCTATACATAGCATTGACCTTGATTTTAGTGATATAACCTCGTTATATCATGTTGGTCAAGGTCATCTCGAATATAGGTAACTGGGTCAAGGTCACGAGTAGCAGGAATTTCGAGGCCAAGGTAACATTACACTGATGTATCAAGGTCGCTGTATTACAAATACAAAATTTTCGGAGCGTTTATCTAACAATTTGATTATGTTAATTAGTTCCTTATTATATAAAATGCAAAGATTAGATTTGTTGTCCATGGTCGCGTTACAGGTTTTACGTACCTTGAGTTCAAGGTCGCGTGACCTTTGAAATTAAGAGGCGCATTGAAGAGCAAAGTAAAGTTGACGCTGTCTTGTCTTGTGAATATTATTATGCAGATCAAGCTAAACATGAATAAATAAATTACACCTGACGGTAAATGATTTATATTTGAACAGTTACCTCATGTTACATTGATCGCAGGCGTATGGTCGGGCGTCGGCGTGCGCACGCGCATGGTACGCGAGCTGCTTGCGGCGCTTGTAGCGCTTGCCGCACACCGAGCAGCTGAACTTGCGCTCGTCGGAGTGAGTGGCCGCGTGGTCTGACAGCAGCGAGGCTTTGGTGAATGCTGGAAGGAAATAGTTAAAACAGTAAGGAACTTGGAATGCCATGAAAGTCATGGTAATTTGTTGGACAAACCCTGAATTGTCAAACGCCCTTGTTAAATAATCAGATTCAAAAATATCTACTCACTACATTGCACAACAGTTAAGCTGATATTGTGAAGAAAGTAAGAATGTAACTTGAGGTTAAAAAAATAATTAAATAAGCAATGCCTCCATATATACCTGTGCCCCCGCTCTAATTCTGTAACTGACACTCTAAAGCTGATAATAAAGTTTTAAATGCAGACTTGCTATAGAATAAGGGTGTCCTATACTGAAACTTACTCTTTGGACAATGCGGGCAAAGGAATTTATGTTCATGTTCCTTTTTCATATGCTTATTAAACCATGTCTTGGATGAGAAAGCTTTCTTGCACACTGGACACACATTCTTTTTAGTTTCTTCCACTTTTGCTGTCTCTTTCACACTCTGTGGAGCTGTATCTTCTATGCTCTTCTCTATATTATCTCCTTCTGATACGTTTGGTACTTGTTCTGTTTCCGTTTCTTCTATGTGGTATGATTCAGGTTCTTTGTGACTTTCAGTTGGAGCTACATCAGTGTTATCAAATATAATTTGTTCCTCATAATTGTGGACGCTTACACTGATCTTGTAGTCTGGTAGAGTGAGTTTGAGATTGTCTGTGGGTCTGGAGTGTGTGTCTGGCTTCACTATAATGCTTGTACTACTCCGAGAGATGATGTTCTTAAGGGTAGCATCAACTTTGTGAGCTTCAGTTATATATGTGAATGCAGACTCTATTTTAATAATACAATCATAACAAAATTGCTTTGGTAGTTTGTCATCTTCTGTGATCTAAAAGAAAAAGATTAATTAGGCAATATAAATAATTTAATACATTAATGAAAGATTTAGACTAAGGTTTGTACAATGACTGAACATGACATAGAGGATCTTATTGTTTTGAATATTATTAAAAAGATAATCCGTAACAGGGTCTTCTTTTGAAATTAAATTGCGGGTCTAGTTTAGGAGCTGTGTCGATATTGAATACTCTTTGTTTTTTAGTTATCTGAAGAACTATGAACCTTTTATTAATAAAAATTAATAAAATTTATAAGCAGATTATTATATAGATAAAAGGGAACTCACCGAAATATTTGTGCAAAAACAAAACATTTCCACTGCTCTAGGGTCGAAGTTCTCTCTCTCCCAAGACGCCACTTCTTTCATACAACTTCGACACAAATTCGTTGTATTCATTTTATGTATTAATATTTAAACTCTGTAATTATCAGTAAAATAAACATTTGCAGTTGCACGCACAGTGACGTCAAACGTAAATAAATAAACGTCAAATTTGCGTTCCGTTCGGGGTCCGAACTGTCACATTTGAAATTTGGAAAGATAGCTTATTCCATTGCGTGTAGAGGAACGATATACACTTTAATAAATCATTGATCCTGCAGTTTAATGCAGAAACCGTTTTTACTACAACTCCCTTCTCTAGTATTTGCTTTTTGTCGTGCTCCATAATAATCTAACTCTAAGTGCTATTATATTCAAATTATGTACACCTGTATACTTGAATACACCTTACCTATGAGGGCACATACTTCAATAATCGTTTAGACAGTATTTTTAACAGGTTTTATTCAAATAAATTTACATAAATCTGATCAATTCCCACAGGAAGAGTAGCGGCACGCAGCTCAACGGCTGTATGCGTCTACCTACATTAGATACAGTGACCGTACATGGCGCTGCAAGCAGCTAGAAGGCTTGTAAATTTTCACGGTGATGCATGGTACTTCGCTGCCCTTAAAATGAATGTGTAGTTTAGTTTTTATGATGACATTACATTTTTTTGTTATAAAAGGACGGTGTCAGCCGCAGGTCTCTCGGTGTGAATTGACCCTTCATTACGTACTAACAAGTTTTAATCTTATCTACACGTCTATACGACTTCAAGTTGGAATTAAAAAGTATTGACTATCTTGATATCGCAAATGGAGGCCTTCAACTGCTGGATGCCCTCGCCAGTGAGAGGTGAAGCTTCCAGGAGTGTTGGAGCGTTGGACAGCTCCACGCTTAGTCGTGCGTGCTGCAGCATCAGCAGAGCTTCGTTGCGCATCTGTCTGTAGGAAGCATCCATCTTGCTCAGGACCAAAATGAACTGCAAGTAAATGTCACTTTATTATAATGCCATGTTTTTATTTACGGAAGTAAAGTTCATTTATTTCGTCTCTCATTTCAAAATGACAGCGCTACTATTGGTGCAGTACCAAGGCCATTATTGTATCGCTGTAAATAATGTTTAAAACTTAATCAAAATACATAACTTAAAAGAGCTTGAGACCTTTTTCAGTTCGATCCACAATAATCTTGACCTTAAACAAATAAGACCGGTTTTTAGACCGCCTTGCAGACGGCTTGACAGTTTCATATTATAATTATGACCAATAAACATTCTCATTTTAAAGTGCTAACATTGAATAATTAACTGACCGGTAATGTTTTTACAATTAATCATTAACATTCGTAAAAAGGTTTTACACACACTTCCATAGTGATCCTGTTGTAAGACCTAGTTTGAGCATACCTTTGCGTTTTTCAGTTTTGGTTCAGCCAGTAAGGTGTAGAGCAGAACAGCTGCGGCCGATATCTGACATAAATTCGACGTGTCTATAACATAAATCACCTGAAATGTTAACTTTAAATATAATTATGTGTCGTTACTAAAATTACAGACGATTAAACCTGCACCATAAATAAAAGACAGCCCTATATTCTGGCTGTATAGTGCAATGTCAATGCGTCATCAAGCTGCGTGATATTTAAAACTCAACAGTGTAATAATAATTACGGTCATTAATAATTATGACTGCTGGCTGAAACTTTCTGTTAAGGTTGTAGTAGTTCTAGAATCATCGTGGCTTCTTGTGGCAATAAAACTGTCCATAGCACAATAAAAGAGACTCGAGTTAAAGCAATTTATCTTTATCCGTCTTACCTTTTCGACGCCATCCAAATAGTTATGCCACAGTGGCGCCATCTCACCACCAACTTCTCTAATTGAAAGCATTTGTTTTTTGCCGTTTTTGTTTGTATAATAAACATCATAAATATTCGTGCCTATTGTAGGCACTGGACTGTAAGTATTGTCAATACCTTCGGCCTTTTGCAACTTCTTCAACAATGTTGTTTTTCCTGAGCCTTTCGGTCCTAAACACAGCACAGGTATTTTTTTCTCCAGTTCATCCATTTCTAACCTTATATTAACTTAGTTATTGTTCTCTATACACTACTTTCGTTTTTACCAAGCAAAGGGTTGTTTTGTCAATAAAACCGTAGCTATGCCTCAAAGAGGCAAGATTATTTGTTCATCTACTCGCCGCTAGATGGCGCAAATATTTTGATTCACAACAGCTCCAAAAACGGTTTTCCTTTTAGTTATCTGTTTAAGAGTTATTGAATCGTACAATTATTAGTATATTTATTTATCTAATTACAAAAATTAACAAGAATTACCGAGCATACCTACAGTAAGTATCAGTAGGTTCTGATCGCATTCCAAATAGGAATATCGAATCCAGTGGCATAGCCGCAGGTGATGTGTTGTCATAACTAGTGATGTGGGTGACTGGCATTCAGATCACTTGACTGGTCCGCGCGGGCCACATCTAGGCGACCTTAAACTTGGTTCACGTAAGGAGACGCGGCCCGCACTGCAGCTAGTGTTGTGACCCACTCCGAAACACGCAAAATGTGTACTGTGTACTCTACGTATTTACATTCAAATTAAGTGAAGGTCGAAATGACCCACAGTGATGATGACAGTCATTAAGGTCTAGATAGCAGGTGGATTTGACTGTTTATAAAGATTGTGTTGTAACCAATTCTTTGATTTGTTGTAATGAGAAATTGGCGATTACAAAATAAGCTTTCTAATGAAATTTACACTTTAAACAACAGTACTTAAGTTATACTTATTATTAGATTTTTGATACCCGCTATAATATAGCTGCCATAAAAAATACTTTATTCTGGGGCAGATAAAGCTCAATATAGAATCAGTCGATTATTATGAAATAAAAAATAGCGAATAGTGCGAGCGTTAGGTATCTAGCCCCTCCCTAGCGAGTGAGGTTAGCAACTGGTAAGCCCGCGAATTTCGGCGCGCGGCACTGCGTAACTAGGCCAGCGCACCCTTGACCCACTGACTCACTGCCAGCAAGCGCCCGCCATTGTTTTTCAACAATCAATAAATAATACACCGAGCAAAACTCTTTACACTCGCACATTTGCGCAACAGTGCCTGCTCGGCTCATCGCGGCCATCTTCTGCATTAGTTTGCATTTTCGCGCGCTTTCAACTTTGACGTCTGCAACTTTTTTTAGGTCGCGAAAATCGCGCGCTAGGCTCGTTACGTGCGGCCCACGTACCTCGTTACCTAATGAATAAATATTGATGTGTGTCGACCTTCGTTTCTTAATACCGAATAAGTTTAAGTTTTCTTTTATCATTTGCAACTCTAATAACATACCTACATTGAGCGGCAAAATTGTTATTAAGTAATTATACTTTGAGTTTGTGCAATCGAGGGTAATGTGTACGTCGAGACGTGCTTATTATTATCTACCAAATAGTTTTATGTGCACTTTAAAGTATAATCGAATGTGGACGTAACCTTCAACTGTCAATTGTCTTAACCATGTTTGAGAAAAAAGTGCTTATATGTTGCTGGTACTCACATTAATTATTTAAATAAGAATACAAAAGGAATCAGGGGTCATCATCTACAGTGGTATCGCAGTGCATCCGACTGCGTGGCCTTGTAACCCGTGGAGGCTCTTTTTCACACAGAACAAACCAATGCTATCCGTTATCTATTTGTTATTTATCTATGTATAGGTTGTATAAAACAATGAAACAAATCGTGACCTTCTTATTGTAGGTACCTACCTCTGTAATTAGGTGGTTTAACGTTAACAATTACGACGAGGATCATGGTTACGTGCTATATTATATTACTTATTAATTAGTATTATATTTATCTGCAAACGACCTTAGCAAATTAGTCGTTCATTGAATAAACTTAATTGCTTAAAATAGTGAAGAACTATATTTATTAAAAACAGTCATACACTGGCGTACACATGTAGTACACACACACACACACACACACACGTTGGGGAATAAATTAAATAAATACATACATAAAGCATTACGCTGCGGCCGCCAAGTGAGGTCGACACGTAGTGCGCTGCCGAGCCGAGCCTTTAGTCGACGCTTTCTGATCATATTCTATTTCATAAATTCGGTTAATTTACACAACACAAGTCACTGAGACAATTAACTTTTAAGTAATAATAAATTGCGTCATTCCTTTAAATATACATTAAACAAAATCAAAACACGATAAAAAATCCAGATTATACTAATGAGTAAACAAAATATTAATGTCATTATTTGTCTCTAAACTTGGCGGTCTGATGGTCACACGCCGCGGTTGAATCACAAGCGAATATTATTAGCTGGTTTTTGGAACCACTCACGTATTGGTTAATTAAAATGCATATTCGATTTGAGATAATCTGCATATTGCACATAAATATTATGTGAAATCCATAAGGTTAATTTAATATAAGTAAGTAAAAGAAATTGATAAAGCCACTGGAGAAAGTGTTAATATATAACTTTTTTAATAAAGCACCTGCCGTGTCGTATACTCACTCGTATGTCAGTCGGGGCAACTCGCTGTGGTCACAACTCAGACCTCGACTGTTAGATAATAACAATTGTTTATGAGCCCAGAAGGTTATTTGAGGATAACTTATACTCATTTAAACGTGATTGTTCAACTAATACCTACCTGCAGTATAATTAACATAGACACAGCGCTGTTTCGCCATTGTCTAACATTTAGTAGCTATTCGGCATTGACAGAAACAAAAAGAATTAGGTTCGTTACAAGTGAAAATTTCACCTTGTTCACATCGCAAATCTGAAGCCTAAGCTGAGCTCTGCGACCTGAATCGTGTCGTGAAAAAAACTTAAATCTTTATTATGAGAACTTTTTCAAACTTACTTTTTTAATGTTCTTCAATGTTACAAAGAGTCTTTTGTTAGGTTTAAGAGGTTTCAAGGAAACAGTAGCGCCACAAAAAGTATTTGAATGGCATTACTTCTGCGCTGTTTCAGAAGAAATAGATAATAAGATGATTCTTGATCTGTATTCTAAGTTTCACAACTTTTACAAGGTATTTCCTATTTGTAAAATTCGAGAGTATTAAATATGGAATTCGTAAAACTCTATACTTCTGCCTGTATGGTATCTACACTGAAATGCAGAACTAGAAATATTAATTTATTTACTTAGGACAGTACTCTTCAGCCATCTAGTTTCATGAATTATTCGGAATATTGCGTTTTTTTCAACTAACTACCCACACTCCAGCAGTATAGCTTGTTAGCCGCTGTGGTCTTTAATTAAAGCAATTGATTGATATTCAGTATAGAGAGTACATTTACAGGTTGCGTGTTGGTCGGTGCGCACGCGCAGTCGTGTCGTCATCGTCACGTCACTGCTCACTGTCACTTTCTGCGATGGCCGCCGGTGAAAGGCAGCGAATACATTTTTACTTAGTTTGCGTGTTTATTAAATTGTAGTCGCGATATCTATATGTACGTGGTTATTTTTTGTATTTAATGTAGAGAAAACTTCAAAGAATAAAACAGTTTTTTATGTAAAGAAAACTCAAGAAAGATAGAAAGAAAAGGTCAAATAACTTGTTAAAGACGTCGCTGTCGGGTTTTCCTGCGGTTTTTCCCACTTTCCCTGACATTTCATTTATTTATGTCTTGCATTAGATGAGGTTAAAGGCGACTTTAAAACATAAGTTTAACAAAAACAAATCTTAGTCTTTAATTGTTCTTAAAGACTTTGATCGGGAACATTGTGGTTACGCAGACTGTCAATGAGGGAGCAATGAGAAGCGATACAACCAAAATGATTTCTAAATTAAAAATACGCCACTGGTGCAGTAACTAAGATTCTTATGAATAGTTAAAATGACTAATGCTTAACTTTCATAAATCTTAAAATTATATGCGATATACTTAGGTGAGAAAGAGATAGAATTATGCGTTATATAAAAGCATATAACACTTATATATCTTATATTTATGTATGTATAAGTAATATGTAAGTTTTTCATTTGCAGAATCATTTAATTGTCAAAATGTCAGTCGCAAGGTCCATTTGCAACGAATACTCAAACTTCACATAACTTTAAGAGGCTCTTAATGTTTATCGAACTCGACAGTCTATCTACAAGACCTAACGGCGTCTCAAAATATACGCTTTCGATTAAAATAATTTTAATTGGTTTGAGATCGACTCTTAGTTAATATTTGAAAATAATCTATTGAATGACAGCTAAGTGCGGGCTAGAATTGACCATTGACTGTTTAAAAGTAAGGCTTTATCTATCTGTCCGTCCGTAACCATTTTTTTTTGTTTAGGCAGGGGAATCCTCATGCACACTCACTCCCTCGTGGGAAGAAATGGGTAGTGTCAGACTCTTACTGACTAAACCTGAACCGCCGTGTTACGTCGCGTTTTTACGTCGGTGTATGGCAATGCGTTGCAATCCTTCATACAGTCCGTCTGTTACCATGCTGTATCTAATAAATGCGTGATATCTAAACAGTTCATATTTTCATAGATAAAGTGTTTCTGTTACCACTATAAATACAAATATCGAGTTTGTGCGTTAAACAAATTTATTTATATTTTTTGGCCTCAATGTCTCAACTACGACTCGCACTTGACCGGTTTTTTTGTAACCTTATTTATGGGTACCTAAGTACTTATGCAAGTTCCTTTCTCTGTTTATACTTTATGGATTAAAGAAAGGGGGCGGATATTGTTTTTTGTTCTAAACTCGCGGGAGCGTAAGGTCCTGAGTTCGATGCCTAGAAAAAACACTGTTACAATTCGCAATGTTTTTCTATTAAGCTTGATTTATGACAAAATACTCCTAACACTTCTTACATGCTATTATTTTTCTAATTTCTTACGTGAGGAAGTTCTTGTAGGTGTAAAATAGTAAATATTATTTTCTTACCCCATTTGAAAATGCTAGCATAATAGTTCAGTCTGTCTAAGTCATAAAACAAAGGTTGAAATACTATTATCGCTTAAGATTTATGTACTTCTATTACTTATATTTTTGTTCAGGAATGACGTGGATTAACTATCTAAGTAATTCCTCACTTTGATAGCCGGGAGCTACTATTAATAAATCGTAGAATTAGTTGAAAATGATTTCCTAGGAATTTTAAAACGATCTGGAAAATAATTCTGTACGTATCCACATGCTTGATCACATTAGTCAATTAGATCAATTAAAGTCTCATAATTTCTACTATTGATGTCCATTTTGTGCCTGTACAGTTTTTTGTATTTAAACTATTGAATCGTGTTGTCTTTGAAATAATAAGCAATTAGCAAGATTAAAACTATTTAAAATATGAAATTCTTATAATTTTTCTATTAATCATTATATATTAGTATATTTACAGCACTATGTATACCCACCAAGTTTCTACATAAAACTAAGTAATTCAAATTTGAGTTAACATTTTTGCAATGTTATGAGCTTGGTTGGTTGTTACCGCAGACTCTTAATAATGAACTTTGGCTATCAGTCAACTGGCGTCTGGCTATAGTTTGGCCGCTGTCTCCAGCGTGACTGACTCCGATATAATTACTTATCTAATTATTGATAACGGTGCAATCTTGCTAGTGCTAGTGTATTTTGTGTTTCAACTGACAATTAGTACTTTGTATCTTTAACGATAACCAAAAAATTTAGTCGCGGTTTAAAACCATCATGATACCTGCATTTTTGCAGGTAATGCAGGTATCATGATGTCTGCCCGTGACCATGATACCTGCAAAGGTTTCGAAACGTCGGCAACTAAAATCTAAAATTAAACCGCGATAAACCCGTAAAAGTAGTTTCATTTCAATGTCTAACATTCGTGTAAACCTAAGAAACCACAAAATTTAGTGGGATACACAAACATCTAAGTTTTATTTCAAACCTGCTTCGTTAAAGACAAATGACAATAGTTATAGGCTATATATGTTTAGCAAATATAAATAATACTGCTTCTTACATGAGTGTTTGAACAAAAAGATTGACGACTTAACAAATCCTATACAAATTATGCATGTACCCTTTTTTGTGAATCAGAAGTGTAAATGTACCTTTTTTAGAATTTTCCTGACGACGCAGAACATAAATACTCCGCGATATTTTAGGCGTCAGGAATCTTTAATCTTAGGTACTTGCACACTTCAAAAGTATGGTTTTATTTTTGCTTGTTATGAGTAAGTGCCTCGATGATAATGGATTCTTAAATGTAAGATAACAAGTGGCAATTGTTATACATTAGTACTCCACATGCTTCATATTTTTTGCCATTATAAATATGATATGTGATTAGGTAATCCAGGGTCTGACAAAAAGCTGTTACTATTGCCGTCAGTCGCACGCAATGCTTTCGTTAATTAAACACATTTTTCCGAGCTGCGGTCATTTAGCGATGCTGTCGTCCTTTTCTTGCAATACAAAAAGGTGTATATCTGTCTCGTTTCAAATCGACAAAGTCCGTCTAGCAATGTTATCGCGACGCGAAAGTGGCGGGTCGCGTGCGCGAGCGCCGGTGAAAGAGTCGATGACCTGCGCGGGAGCAACGAACGTCTTTGCGGCGGCGCATTGTGCTGAACGCAACCCCCTCCCCCCCCTCCCGGCACGCACGCTACGATATGGAGCGCGCACACCCCCCGCACGATACTTTGATTTATGTTACAATACAATAAGATTTATTTGGGAATTCTTGCTGGTCCTTACCATCCAAAATACATCAATGTGAGACCTTTAAGAGTTCCTAAGTTTTGAGTACTCATATTTATACACCAACTCTACCTAGGCTAGTAACTGCAAAAAATACTGGTTAAACTATTTAAAATCTAAAAGTGGACATTTATTTCATACTGTGACTGCGAATTTTAATCCGAATGCTAAAGTATAAATCCAAGAGTAACCAACCAAGGCACCAAGCAATCCTAAGGCTCTTAAAAATATCTAAAATCAATGAAAGTACATTTAAAACAGCCTTGAATATAAATTGAGATGCTTTTACAGGCACTACAGCATACATTAAAGCAAAATGTATAATATTACAGCAGCGAGAGATAAGCCACTCTATATGATATAATCTAAGCGATGCATTAGACGCACACACACGCACGGTGCAATCTTGTCTACGCACACTAATGAACGCTTCTAATAGTGTAACGAGACGAGTGCACACTGGACACTTATCTAGGATTTTACAATAACTTTTGTTCAATATATAAAGAAAGTTTATTATATCAAGCGAGTGATCGGTACTCCCTCATATAAAATGCTTTCAAATTTGAAAACAAACATTATATTTGCAAAACTATCTTTGAAATGGAAAAGAGTCTTTAAGGCGCAATTTTATAATAAAGTACAATCATTTTATGAAAAAAATATGCACAATTACTACGCCTCAATTGAAAAGGTGCGCTCCAATTAATTGCGAAAGCATTTGTGCAAATATCTGTATATTTGTAATTAAGAGAACTAGTCCAACATGCTGGACTGTTGGGAGCCATGTCTGTGTCATGTGTACCTCGGTGTATAGACAATGGATGTCAAAACTGGCCCAAGGATGCAGCACGGGGCGTCACGCTTTCATAGGATGCTAATAGCACTGTATTTATATATTTAGGATCCTCGATACACTTGCACAATATTTTATAATGATAGTTATTATCATCAGTGTCCAGAACAATTTAACGTCTGTTATTTAGATCGTTCATCGTAACAGTTTTGTTCAGTAGACATCTTGTTAAATTTTCTTCGTACGAAATATGATATTTGTAAAACCTCCATGTCTAAAATCAACACAGCAATAGCTGTTGGTACAAGAGATCGCAATGTCTTTAAAAACGGAAGAATCACAGGTTCTGGGCAAGAAATCCGAAGACTCTAAGATTAGGACCACTATGAACAGTTTGCTTTTAAAATGAAGTCATAATTTAAAAAAATAGATCAAGAAATATCAGATATAAAACTTGAGACCTAAATCGCGTAAATTTTGACTTCTATAAATCATCTCGATACAATCTCAACGAACCTTCCTAATGATAAATTACTTTCAGACGTTTTTGTCCACAACAAAACATTTCGATAAAATCTATCTTTAACGCAGAATTTGGCAACTTTCTCTGTTCTCAGAATCAATATTATTCAAATCGTAAACGTTCAATTTTAATTCATTTTATTTGTAAGCGATCTAAAGAACCACATATTATTAAGGATGTATATTACTTTACCGTAATGGTTGTTCTTGTAAATTTAAAAATAAACATCTTTATTAATTCGCCGAAAATATTGACCCCGTGATCTTTTAAATTGATTCAAGTTGATGAAATGTTTTAAATCTTTTTGCTAAAATACACATATTTGATTTTTCTAATAATCAATTTTAGTTCCATATTGTTTTAAATTTAGAATAAGACTATGTTTCGACTATGATGAAGTATTTTATGGGACGTTCATTATAACATTACAAACTGTAAAGTTATGTTTAAAAATTAAATTATGTAAAGTTAATAGTATATAGGCATGTCTCCATAGTGCACGCCGCCTAGGAATAGTTCGCCAAGTGAAAGTGAGCGTGTGTTAGTGTGTTTAGAGCGAATGCACCGATACACGCACACACGCGCGCGATGCGCCTGCGCTTTCCGACCTACAGGGTGATGCCGGTCGCCGAGCTTGGAGAGCTTTCCTACTTGAATTACTTTATCTGTAGAGAACGCGTGGGTTTCCCGAGTTTTCTCTAAGATATTATTTATTAAGTAATTATCAGTTAAAGAGTGTCTTTCTTTAGTCACGGTTAGATTTATGATTGTGGAATCAATTTGAAACAATGAAAAAGGGATAAAAAATAAGAGTTGTCTCTAACTTTGTGATAACATATATTATAACCACATAAATGTATTCGCTATTTATTCAAATATGTAAAGTTGTGTCTCTTTCTAGTTAAGTTATAATCTTAATTGTGCATAATTGGTTTTGGGCAAACAACAGATGAAAACGATTTTTCTTTTCATCCTTTCAGAACAATAGTATCTATTTTCAAGAAAAGTAAAATACTACTTCAATATTTTCATAATAAAGTTGTATCGAATTGACAACGGGCTGTATATCGCGGAAGCGTCAAACGCGGCCGGTGGCCGGCCTCGGCGCGGCTTTCTTATGGAAAACTGCGAGAACTACGAGAGCTGCAGCCAGGCAGCAGGCGGCAGGCAGCGAGCTCAACCTTCAACAGACCCTGGCCTGAGTAACACTCGCATCCCTGGTCTACCCTGTACAATGGATAATATCTACAGCTTTCTTTTTTTTCAGTGAATAAAAACTTCTTACGTAAAAAAAAAGTTTAGATAGCACCTTTTTTTTAAGATTTCGTTCCAAAGAGTTTAGATAAGATTTAATTAGTGATTCTATCAGTTTTATTTGTCATACTTACTTAATATTTATTAAAGCGCAGTAGAGAAACTCAGTTCAATTGTCATTAAACTTACGTCATTTGTTTATCGAAACTTTGGCAATTTGTATGAATAATGTCTTTAAAACAAAGTTATTTTTAGTCACAGTTAATTACTATTTATCGGACTGATTACCTAAATATATTTTAAAACTAATTAAACCGACAATAACGGTAATAAAAACCATAGCAAATATACAAATATTTTCTTTACCCGGTAGTGAGGACATGTTTATAATAATAACATTTAATATTGTACGTCTCACTATTAGCACACTTCATTTATTATCACAATTTAAAGAATTTCACCTGATACTAGAAATTTTCAACACGTTAGGTATTGCATTAATTATTTACTAAAGTAAAAATTCTTTTATACTGACATTACAAGTATTTACTAGCCGATAAATTAAGGAGTTTCATAAATATATAAGTATATTTTTGTTACGAAAACTAATAAATTATAATTTTATGAAACAAGTATAATTAATTACAATTTCGAAGCAACAATGGTGCATTTACAGTGCAGCACAATAATCTATTTTCTACGGTTGACTCACGGCGCATGCGCGGAATGACAATCACCAATCTTCGTAAACTGTGCCGTTCTTTCTTACAAACCGAAGAAGTTTCAATTAAAGTCAATGTTTTATTTATATTACTCAGTATTGACTTTTATTTACACCCTTCTTATTTTATTTAAATACTTTATTGAATCGACGTTATAATTAAATTTGTGAGCGCGGCGCGGTCATTGTTGACATCAGGTAAATAAATGTTACTCAATGTTCTGACTATTTTGTTTTCTTTGGCAGATTATGGCAGATGCAAACAAATCACTTCCTTTTACCTTAAGCAAGGTAAACCTACTAATTAACCCAAGCACTACGCTCCAAAATTATTTTTAGATATGGCTTCCATTTTTTTATTTTTCCCATGCAATCCTGTCTGACATATAGTAAACATTTCTGGTACAGGGAAAAGTGTACTTGTACAGGAAACAATAAGGTAGTGTATCTTTTCAAGGATATCTTTCTCCATCTCTCTACAAGAATATAATTCGGCACCATATAAAACACGAGCGTCAAACCGATGCCCAACGTGTCAGTCATCCAACAGAGTACATAGCGTGTATGATTTCCAATAGTATTCATCAATTTATAGGTTATTTCCTTGCAGTGAACGTCGTTAATTTGCCTAAAATATACGAAATTATGCATTATTTCAGTTGTGTTGACACTACTCAGAATTTTGAGCAGCGCTTGCAATGCAATTGAGATCCTTGAATAATATCTATCGTTAAGTTTCGTGCTTATTCCTCGGACATTGGTTCGCTTCAAACTGGTCATTTTTAGTCGTGTTTGTTGTTTTCTGCGTAAATAAATTGTAAAGTGAAGGGTTACGGTGTTGTTAGATAAGTTAACATGTATCTGGTTGTGCCGTGTTTGAATTTCGTTAACTTTCAGATTTGGTTGAACTGAAATTATATAGGTACCAACTACCAGGCCTGTACATACTGATCTGAACACAAGGTTGTTTTTAGATATAGACTACATACTCTTAATTTAAGTCGTTCTCATAACTCTTAAGACCTTTGGTTTGTGAATTCTTGACATCTACTTATTAGCTACCATTTTGGGAAATATAATAACGCTAAAATAAAGTTGCAAAACAAAACATAAAAATTAGTTTTGAAGCCACAATGAATCTCGCTGACGTAACGCACGCGGTTAGCCTGCTCGTAAACCACTTGTATAAGATTATGTAATGTCATTACTTCTATTTGAATTAATATTAATTAAAATTTACCTTCAGATAAGGAGCAAACTGATTTATTGTTTGTATTGCTCCATAGTACTTGTATCAGTAAGTTTGGATGACTCACGTCTCGGGCAGACTGCGAGAACTTTAGATAATGAGCTCAAAAATAGATTTATACTTGATTCGTTTAGGTACTTAAAAAGGTAAACAATCTTGGTGTGTGTGTTTTTATACATATATTTAGCAGTTGTCTTGACTGTTTTCAACGAGCTCTTTGCATTTAAATAGAAAAAATAATAAAGTTTTATCTCCATACGACGTATAAAGGAAAGTCTTGCAAGCGTTAAATTTTCATGGTTTCAAGGTTTTGAGAATTCTTTAGCCAAGGGGTAAAGACGGAGTCCTAATACTAAAGTCCGGCTGTCGGTCTGTCTGTGCGTCTGACCGTCAGTCCGCTGGCAATTTAACCGTCTGTCAGTCACCACGTATCTCATGAACCGTTATAGCTGGATAGTTGAAATTTACACACATGTCGTTTCTCTGTTGCTGTAATAGCATTAAATATATTATATAAATAAATTGTTTGACGTTCGAAAGTGACATGTACTGGTCTAATTGAAATAAAGAATTTGACTTTGACTTTGAATACCTTGAGATTTGAGGTTAAGCAGCGTTTTTTACAGACATTTTGTTGATGAAAATTTTCTTTTGAAAAATTGATTTTCTTTAGTAAGACTCGCACTTGCTCCGTTTTTATTCCATATTTCAATGAGTTTTACGTACTTCTAGGTACTTCTAATACCTTTTAAAAGGTGTAATTGACAATTAATGCCTTTGTTAGTGCTTTTCCGTTTTATAGCTAAGCTCGAGTTTGTTATCGCGTGGATTGTGCACATAGCAACCACTTGGTCTGGTCCTTAGCGACTCACACTGTGTATATGGCGTGCGGCAGAGGTTAGCTATGTAGAGCATACACAACTATTCAAAGCTCTCCTGCAGGTAGAGTAAGGAGGTAAATATGGAAGCTAAGTATTAGAAGTTTAACGAGAAAGTATAAATAACCAAGTCATAAGTTTCCCTGAGTTAGCACCATGTCTGCCGGAAGCGAGTGTTCCAGCACGTTTTTCATTAATCCCACCGCGGAAATGACAGAGGCTATCTCACGCAGACGTCAAACGAAACGCAAAACGTATTCCGATTGCAATGTATTACATAAAGTGAATATAGATCGAAACCTATTCTTACAACAGCGAGCCGCCGGGTCCGCGCAGCACGCCGCGGAAAGCTCGCGATTTATCTCCCAACACAAGAGCGTTAAAACAAACATCGAAATGATAATGAGCTTGTATCATTAAAGTCTCGCAAATCTCGGACATAATCCGTCACGTATTATATCACGTTGTGCGCGTGCGCAGTGCACCGATGCATTTCTCTCGTACCCCCCGCCCCGCACCGTAACACCCCCCCTCCCCGCCGCTCCGTTCGCAGAGTGAATGCACTCTCGCTGGATGTTATGTAAGTTTGCTCTTGCGCACCTAACGCACACATGCTCATCCACGCGACACTGCACCGGGCATGTGTGTGTGTGATTGTTAGTGTTTTTGTGTTCGGATTATGAAAAGTCCATGCAGATTAGATTTTAATGCGCCGGATTGGATGCTCTGGTCGTGTAAAAACTAGTCTTCCTTAGGCTTTTCCAAGGATCCTTCGGAATTATAGTGATATGGATACGGTGGGCTTCCAATTTTCTTTTTGTGTTCAGAGAAGGAAACGTTAACGAGATTAATATTACATGCTATGCGCGTTCTGGAGCGAGCAAAAAAATATAATCGTGTTGGTACAAGAAACACAGACACACACAATAGCAGTCACGTTGGGTCGCTGCCGTACTCTCTACCGTACGAATTACCATGAAAATGGTAAAATGCGAGAGGCTTTTGTTTCAAAGTCGGCCGGCGCGGCCATAGCTAACAGCTGTGCAGCAATGCAACGCTTACGTAACCCTAGGACAGATCCGCGGGGTGCGGGGCGGGGGGTGAGGACAGTGAAAGTTAGTAGACACTAGGTATTATAAAAGTATGACTAGGTGCTGTGCTTGTGCTTATGATTGTGTATTTTTGTCTTCGATGGAAGCCTTAGCAGATTAGTCATGACAATCCGAGAGATATCGGTGTTGTGTACCATATGCATAGTGGGGGATTGCATTGGTAGCATTTGCTTTTGAAGATTATTGTTCTAGACAATAGGCGCACTTAACTAGACAACTACAGCGCAAATTATATAAAAAATAGCAAGAGCCCCCGAAGAAATATGCAGCTCTAGGGGATATTCGTCTAACCCAACTAATTAGTTGTATATTTCTCTAGAAGTATTTGAGGCATGTTAGATGGAGCTGATCGGTACGTTTGTACCACATTCATGGCCAATAAATTTATCGCATGATGCACTCTACAAGAATTTCAAAGAAATATCCCTCCATATAACTCTCTAGTAACGAGTACATTGCAGTTTTTCCAATTGTTTTCTTTAAATCGATACAATCTTTTTGTTGAGTCTACATATAGCTTTGATTTTACTTTTTGTTGGGATCTAATCTCATAGGACTGTGAGGTGAGTAGAGCACATTCGACATATAGTGTAATTAGTTGGTTGTCTAAATTGTCGCACAATTCGTCGTCTATCAGTGGAATTCAGTTCAAACCTGGCTTGGTCAATATCGTCATCATCAGTTACAGTATGATCATTCAGAACTGCCATGGATAGAAAATGATGGGTTACCTAACACCATGGTGTTATTACCGCGCCATGATGTGTGTATCTCTGTATATTTACCTCACTATTGTAAGAAATAAGAGATTTTCAAAATTTCTTTACTTTGAAAGAATCCAAACATTGAAAGTAATTTATTTTGTACTGCGCGCGGCGTTTTGATGTCTTCAATAAAGCAAAATGGAATCTCCTGTTGTTAAGAAAATTTTGGTCTGTGGGTGGTAAACTGGTAATAGGTGTATTTGTAATTATAGCACCAATGACATGCCTGCAACGGTTGCTTATTTATAGATTAAACTTGGCACCTACTGTTACTTACTTAAAAAAAATAATAATATGTAAGTCATTAATTATCTATAATAGCTTTTATGATGCCATCCTGTCTATTATCATGCATGGCACTACTTATATTTAAAATAAACATTGAAAAGATCAACTATTATTCGAAGCAACAATGTTGCGAAACTAAGGGCCGTTGTTGAACATGAATCGCATGGGCACAACATTTCATGTTTGCTCTTTACAAATTGCTTTCTTCATAATTCCTTCATTTAGAGTAACTTAAATGTTAACACAATTCATTTATTTAATAAATTTATAAATTCCTGCTAATAAAATTTTGATAAGCGATATTAAATTCTGTCAGTACTTAAATCTAAAAATATAAGTCACATAGATTTTACATTTTCATAAAAACACGATTTTGAACAAAATACAAAAACGTGTCTACATCAAAATTGTAATTAAAATCTAAACGATTGTCGTCAATACAAATGACATCTACCTCATTTGGCAAATCCTACTTACATGGTTCTGAAATGTCGTAGTTTTTTTAAACATGAACTCTGCTACATACACATAACTCCATACTTACGAGCATCGCTCATCAGTTTCCAGTGAGGTGTTAAGTCTATCGCCATTCATCGCCCCGTACAAGGTTCATCGACTTTATATTACTTTCTCCAGCGATGGCTTGCTAATATAATCTTGATACAATTACTTGATACAATACAATTTCCAATAGAAAAATCCATGAAGGCAAAAACATACAAGGCATTAGGAGCTTTACACATCCTCCAGGGACTTTGTTTTCGTAGTAATTACTATATTAAAAGTAGGATTGATTCCAGTAGTCCACAATGGTGTAAGTTAACAAATGAGCCCGCAAACCTAATCCCTAGCGGCGATAGGAGCAGTTACGTAAGGCATGCGCGTGAGAAGGAGAAATGCGACAGATCTGCGCCTGCGCAGGCCGGCGCTGCGGTTACGGTATGCGTTTACACGAGCTCCGCGCGTTTTGCAACTTATCTCTCACTCCAGATTACTTTGTTAGCCTCGTATGTATGTATTGTATGTAGGTAGGGTGGTATACAAAGACTTAGGAAGTGGTTGCGTACTTGATTGGAAAATACTCAAGTACTTAATGTTAGGTATAATTGTAATAAGGTAATTTGAAATGTTTGAACTAATGACAAAAAAATTTGACAACCCTTCAGTAGCCAATACCGGCTTAAAAGTCCCTAAGCTAGGCAAAGGATTTTAGCATAGTTGGTGGGTTGGTGATTTAAGATTCGAAATCCAGTTTTCAAAACAATATTTAAGTGCCAATATCTAACAATGTATAAAACCTTCATAACAACACACATATGACTTATAGTTAACCGAGATACGTTTGCTTACTTGCAAAAGTCATACAAGTAAATCGGTCAAATACAATACGATATAAATTCTCGGAAAACAATGAAAATCGGCCACGAATTTCCAGTGGTCGTCATATGAAGCAACGTTTGGCACGTGAGATACAGCATACAGCCCTACAACATGTCGAAACCGATGAGCTGACACGTCTGGGCCGTGCTGACAGTCATTTGTTAAATATAATAAAAAAAGATAGTTAATAACGCTGGTGGAGAGGTACTGGGGTGTCGCAGTTAGAGGGTTAACCGAAATAAACAATGATTGACGTAAATGATCGGGTTACCAAGATGTAGCGATCGGAATAGAAAATATATTTAATGTACGAAATGTAAAAGAAGTTGTTGTGTACTTATTATACAGAGCGAAAACATAAAACTAAAATTTAACAAAATATCTGCTGGGCCGCATGGGACCAATAAATTATAGTATAAAAAAAATACCGCTCAATTACAAATATATGTAAGTACTTGTATATATAGTATGAAAATAGTCGACTAAAATATTAAGTGCAATCTTAAAAGCTGTACTTTTAAACTTTAATATTTAAATACAAATCTATAATTAAATAACCGTGACTTAAACGAACATCAAAACAAAATATATAAACGACGGATCAGCAAAGCGGCTTTGTCTCGTTCAGAAACTGCATTGTAAGTTTATACCGGCTGATAAATGATAGACTATCTGTATTGAAAGCTCACTTTGCAAAACTGAAGAGAAATGGAGGGAAAGTTGTGAAATATTACGGTGAGAAATAGCCTTGATTTACGAATCTAATCTTTACAGATAGATTTAGAATATTAGAACTCTATAGAATTCCGAGTATTGGGAACAAGTACGAAGACTCCTCGTTAAAATATAAGTTTGGTGGTAGAGTCGCGATTGTGAGCTCTAGTCCTTCGACATAGAGACTCATGAGATACAGTAACCATCGTGTAATCTGTATACTAAAGATATTATGGAGATTAAGATGAAGTTTCTCATTTTCGTGGAACGAAACAAACAAAAAGCGATTTATTTCGTAGTATCCCGGGATGACTAAAGAAGAAAATCTATAATTCCTAACTAACGTTAAAATTTTCATTGTTGAAGAAAATTAAACCTTAAATAGTTTGTTATTGTCGTGTGTTAATAGCGGGCTGCACAGCGCTGCAATGACTAACTCGTTTGAAAAGCGTGAAGTTTATGACAATTTCTCTCACGACAGCCCGTAGTAGCCGTCTATAAGGTTTAGATATGCACGCCGGGTCGCTGCAGCACTCGACGTCCGAGTCACTCGATCCAGTGCTCATTATTCAATTAGACTGAAAGCGACATTAACTGTAGCTTTGTTAGAGGGTTTTGTTTGGGGAAGAAAGTTAAGGGATTTAGTAATTTGCATTTTTAGTTATAGGTTATGAAGATATCTTAAACACGTATACGATCTCTGTTGGTATAACGCGAATATTCTCTCAGATCGTCTCATCGTTTCGATAAAATCCGTAACTAGTTATTTAACGGGGTTTTCCGACTTTTTTAAATTAATGTAGTTCTTGTAACGCGAAGGGAATTGCAAACATTCCAGTCTCAAGCACAAAGACATCCAGACTCACAACCAGCATTAGTTGAACACAAAAAAATTGTAATTGAACCCGTTACAAATCGCAGCAGTGGGTTTCGTATTTGTATATTAAAAGGATCAAACAAAGGATAAAAATACTTAATCCTCAACGTATTAAAAGAAACAATGACACATCAACTCGTTTTAAGTACATAAAGTAAGAGACAATACAGAAGCAAGTACAATCAACAATAAAATCGTATTAAAACATAAAATGGTAATAAACCGAAGTATTCTTACAGAGCTAACTTAATGCACCCTTCACCGCTGTAAGCTCAGTTATAAGAGTTTCAGCTGACATTGAGCACAATTTACGCGCGAATATAAATCTCGGTAAATGTATTGCTATTTAATAGTGTAACTACACTTTATAGACTGATGGCTATATTTTGCTATCATGGGTATGTAATTCTAGCATGCGTGTGCATGTTTGGGGGTAAGTCCAACATATCCTAACGCCGTGCCCTCGATGGGTTGAAGGCATTAACGTTTTACCCCGAAAAACTGAAATAAAAGGAATACTGACTGAGACTTTCAGATATTCTAAAAAGCTAGGAGAATTCTGGGATTTCTGTAATGATTGAATGCTATTTAGAAATAATTTTAAAGAAAATATATGATTGATATTTCGCAACAATACAGGTAGCGAGATGTCGCTATGAGTCTACTTTTTCGATTTTTTTTTTTGTATTCTTTGGCTTGGATATAAATAATGGGACAAGATGACGGAATGATAATGCCTTCTAAATATCAATTTACTTGAAAATACAAACTCTGAAAAATTCCCAAGACTGCCAAATTAGCTAGTCGTCAAGACCGTCATCGTATACCACACTGACACGTATTGTCTTATTCACAGCCAGAGCGACCTCTGCGCCCAAGTGTGCTGCGACCTTTACCAATGCTCCCGGTACGATAAACTTTCGTAATTAAATTCGCAACTGCACGCACGTTACTTGACGGTTAAAATAACCTTAAAATCTACGAAATGAATTGAATTACATTTGGTTATATTGAAAAATGCCTAGGCCACGCTCGCGGTGTCCTTTAGATTCGATAATGTTTACGTTTGGTTATGGCATTGCGAATTCACACATGGTCATCTTGCTGCGCGCGCGCACGTATCTGTTTCGAGGTGTTTAAGTAAAACTTGAAGAGTAAATTTTACTATGAGAGATTTTAAGATTTAAGGAAGACAAGATATTTTTTGGGCATAAACGTGGTGGTGGTTACCATTTACAATTTTAATCAAGGCAGTATTCTTGTCTATTTACTAGGTGAAGTCGAAATATTACCTATTTGCAGAGCATCGTGAAATATCGAATTTCAAATTCAAATGACTCAATCTGGGAAAGTCCGTTAGGACATTTACTATGATATCAAGTTTCAAGGCGTTTTGCCATGACGAAGCGACTAAGTAACCAGTTGAGAAGGCTGGTGACCTCAGGAGGACCCTGAAGCTGCAGCCGATGGTGTTACTGATACTGGCGACCACCTGATACTTATCTGGTGTCGGTCACGCAGATATTGGACAGCTTTGATTTATAATTTCACGCAAGGCCTGAGTAAGATGACCTAAGAACTTGGGCTAAACCGGTCAGGTGTGAGTGAGTTGAGAAGTGCTCCAATACTGGTGGCACTGCTGGTTGTTTTACGAAATTTACGAGAAAAGATATCGCAACTAGGAAATAAATTATAAGGATGGATAGTCTTCTGAAATAAATCAAGAAGAAAAAGAAAATATTGGATGGTGTCACTCTGACCTCATGTGTCAGAGGGTTTCGTTTGGTAGCCTTTTCGGTTCGCCTTAAGGTCCGGTTCAACCCACGCCTTGATACGTAGTTTTGGTCTTTTGGTATACGTCAACAAAGACCTCAACTCAGGGTTTTAAGGAGTAGTTTGCTTTGGTGATTGGAAGAAAATTATTGAAATGGAAATTTAAGCGCCTATGCATCTTTCTGATTACCAATCAGTTTAGGATGTTTGTAAACCTTAGAAAATGTTGCAATTTTGAGAGCAACTTTTTATGCATAGATCCCATAGATGCTACGTCTGATCTGAGTCTTGAGTAGACTGTGGCAATAGGTATTGATGGTGATGATAGGTTGATGTTGATGATGATGATGACAGTACATGATCGGAAGGGGGGGGGGGGGAGAGTCCAGTTATCATAACCTGTTGAATTGCCTGTAAAGTATGTGTGGGTTTATAAATTTGCCCATTTTGATATCTTGAACACCTTTCTAGTTAATAAATAAATCAAATCATTTTTTTTTCTTCAAGGCAATTAACAGTAAAATTTGGTAGAGTTTATTAATATGATGTGTATCCTCTTCTGTAAAGGAGATTTTCCCTTTACAAAATTACAATCCATGACAAATGTGTGGTGCGGATTTTCCCAATGGTTCTTGTTATTATAACATTTATAACGCAAGATTATTATAATTTTGCATAAAGTTAAAATTATTATCTTATTTATTTTAAGTTCTAAAGATTATTAAAACTTTTAGTCGTCATGACATCTTGTATTGATGGTTGATTGACATGATTTTATCAATTTCAATGGAGATATTAACAAAAAACAGTTATGAAAGCTATAAACTATCGTCTTGAGGTAAAGAGATGTATCTCTTCAGGGGTTTAGTTTGGAGCCACTGGCTTTCCACGGCAAAGATACTTAATATAACCTTATTTCGATCGAGGGTGAATAGAAAAGAGGATCAATGGGACAGAGATATATCAGCTCTTGTTATTTCTGAAAGAGTGTTTAAACAAACAATGCCTCGAAGCTGAGCTGGTGTGACTGTTGTCTCCCGTCTCTTAGTGCTTACGCGGTTAACCTCTTTCAATGTTGCTAAGATGCTTGATATCTATACTTTACGACGTAGTGCCTTTGTTTTCTGTTAAAAGCGAGTTTTATAACTCATTAAAACTTTAATATCTTATAAATTCAAGAACATCTTTAGCAAATTGTTAACAGGCTGCATATTGTACTTTAAAAAAATAAAAGTATTACTACAATACAAAGTCAGTGTGACGCAGTTTGGCGGGAAAAGAATTCACCTTGACGTGACGCGCTTCCCGCGCTGCGGCCTCGCTCGCGGCCGCGAACGTTCGGCCGGCTTCGGCTGCGCTCGTGAGAGATCGCTTGATTGTCGACGCTCTTCGGCGGCGCTCGGCTGTCCTCGCTCAACATCGGCTGGTGTTCATTTTAATTGGAGTTAGATTAGTTTGTGTTTATTTGAATTAGTTTGGTGATTTTTAATTAGATAAGTAGGTACTATGTAGATTACGTTTTATGAACATTTAATTAATTTAAATTTATATTCAAGGATCCAGTGTCCTTTTGCCGTTTCAATGCTACAATTTAAACCTCTTCATAAATAATTATCAGTAAATTATATTGTTGATGAAAGTTCTTCACGCGAACTGTATTGCAAGCATAACTGCAACTCTGTTCATATATTAGGGAATTCCCGTTTTCTCGTCACTCTTCGGTTCTTTCGATCGGCTGACCAGTCGCTGACATTAATTGAGTGTTATTAAGTTTCATAAATCTGCGTAAAATATCGCGCGATTTACTATACGCCGCACATTCGAAAGTGCGTTCACAAATAAAGTGAAGGCTATGAATGAAACGATGCAAATATCTGCTCTTTTCAGACGTTTACGTCATTTCGCATGTTTTGTGTGACTTATGGGATTCTTTAAGCTTATATTTGAGAAATTTTGTTAGTTGGCAAGTAAACACTATCAGAAAAAGGATAATTTAGTATATAAACAAGTTTGTGTCAATGCTTAAATAGGTTTGATAAAAATTTTGATTAAGTTTTTAATTTTGTAGAGTCGCTCGTTAAGGTCATTTGCAAAGAAGTGTTAATATGCGGTTTTATTTTATATTCCTTTGAAAATTTAAAAGTAATGACTAAACACAACAACAAATGTGGGAGACATGTCATATCATAGCTCTCAAAGTTTAGTAGAGCAGGAATTTCGAGTAAAAAATATAGAGTAAAAAAGGAGTTTCAAAACAAATTAATAAAGTGAACTCCCCGCACTTTCGTTCCGCAGCGCTAACCGCTTGACCCAATTTCTTAAATCTACAACCATTTCAGGGTTTGACAATGATAACACTAGTTGGAGCAGTCATAAAAATATACGCGAGCATCCACCGGTTGACGGGGGCGCGGTTGTGCAGCAGTTCAGTGACTCGTGGGCCGCCGCACCGAGCGGACGTATGTGCGACGATCGCTACTTATCCCGAACACGTTACGAGCGCAACCTTCAGCGTGGAACTGTATTTTGAAATTGTGTGTGTTCTTGATTTGAAAATTCTCTGACAGTGACAGAAGTGTTGCCAGTGTTTTTAAGGAATCCTAACACATTTCCTTCTGGATCAAACTGATTTTATTGTAATATTTTGATTTTTTATTATTGTGTGCATGTGGACGGATCAGTGAACCTTTGGATTGCGTTTTGGACCTGGTGAGTATCTTTTATTCTCTCTCGTGTACATTGTTTTGAAGAGTCAAATTACTTTATAGGTATTAACCAAAACATTTTAACAAACAAACATGATTACTAACGCCGAACACTAAACATTTTACACTCATCTGGCCGACATAATATTATAAAATGTTGCGATAAAAATTCACAGGCTTTTAACGTTGCTAAAATACTTGTGACAATTTATACAAAATCTTTAGATAAGGCCGGAGCGTAATTTACAAAATAATCTTGGAAATAAAACGCAAATATTGTTCAGTGATAAAACCGGCTACAGTTTTAAAAATAAACATTTAAGTTTGGTTGGTTGTTTAAAGATTTTGCACTTGAATTGTACATTTGTAAATTGAAAGTAAAAATAAGTTTCTAGCACAGAATGGCGAGCACGTTTACTTTCATTCCTCTTTATTCTTTATCTGATTGTTTTGCTTCGTAAATTCGGAATTAAGAATGGCAATAGTTTATATTGAGTGTAAGAGCCAGCCCACACTGATCACAAAAGCTCGTGGCCCTGAGTTCAGTCGTCACGTCACGGCAGATCATGACATAATTTGACCACATTTAACAAAACGACTTCTCGACACTCGCATGTTGGCCTTTAATTGACAATTCACGATAATTAAGGACTATATTTCTATTGTAGATAGTGGCCTCTAGTAATTTAATAGATAACTACTTAAATTTAAGTTCAAAATAAAATAATAAGAGTTTTACCGCTTCACAGCTTGTAGTGTGAAATCTGTCAAAAGTTGTTTGTTTTCTAGATAAACTTTCGCCGCTCGTGAGATGATTACCATTTTAGATGTTGACAGTACGACGATGTTTATAACACTATCCGACACCATTAACTAAACTAGATTTTATTTCACTTTACAAATTCACTTTCAGTATTTTTTTAACGGATTTGTTCACTTAAAAAAATAAACTTTTATATGAGGATAGAAGTAAGTGTAGGCTTATTTTTCAACTTGACATAAAACTCTACAATTACCTTAAACATCTCATCAAATCATTAAGATATATAAAAACAAGTCCATCTTTGATCGTTTGTCGAAAATCCTTTGAATGAGTTTGATTGTGCCTGAGAAGCTGACGGTAAGGCCGCTACGGTACTACTGCGTATTATCATTACTACGCAGTTCGGGTACGTTCTGAAACTGCTCTCATTGTTGGATTGGCTTTACTTCATACTTTGAATAGATTAAAAAGAGATAAATAGATTTAACTTCGTTCTAGAGGATGACAAGTTATTGAGTAATCATTTAAGTAACTCAAAATAACAGATAAAAGATAAACAGTTTCATTTGAAGACAAATGTAAGAAACTTCTTGATAGATCTTCTCTTTTCCGCGAACTTCTTTTTATTAATTTTTCTACACACAAACTTTACTATACTCCACAATACACATGATTGCAATATATTACCCACTATTAGGGTGTCGCAATAACATTTTGGCTTCAATCTCGTCTCCACCATGATTACTCATAATGTGCCTAATTTTAAGGACAATGACTAAGTGTACCTGCTCGGCCTCGCGTATTATCTAAGTATTGCGCAGTTATTGCCGGGGATCTGTCGGAAAAACAACTTTCTGCACGTTTTAAAACTTCGGGCATTTCTGAAATAGTTGGCGAAAGTTATTGTTTTCGATACAATTTGCTGTAGTCAGATAAAAAGTGAAGTTGGTTTTGATTACACTTTCCAAGCGAATATTGAAATAGACTCAATAATTTGTTTTTTTTTCTTGGTATTTATGATTGATAATTTAATTCTTACTCGTTTAGTACATAAAACTTATTTCACTTAACATTTCCACGCTTGTACAGCTTGGGAGAACATTAACATGCCGTAGAGACGGCGGCGACTGTATTTTCTCTTTGTTTCCCAAAGCTGCATTTTTGCATTTTTCATGACAGAGCAGTATTCACGGTTCATCTTGAAAAAAATATTGCTTACTAAATAAATTTTCTCTTAGTCCATTTGTGCATGCTGTAACTTAAAGTTAAAATTTAATTTGGGAGCTAGTTCTTAAACCTTTATGGATATGTTTGACATTCATTTTAGAACACACAGATCTTTTTGCTTGCACGTCTCTGCTTGCCTCCACTTGTGCGATGAGTAATGCTGCGATCTCCAAATTTACCGCCAAACAGCGCGTACAAACTTTTATAAGGAAAATATAAAACTCAATCGTAATTTGAACTGCTCTTATGGCCCATAAAGAACCACTCAAACATTTGCGTACAATACAATTTTATGAGAGTGCCTTCGAAATATGCATGCATGAAAATCAATGTTTGAACTAAGAAAAAAATACAAACACCGACCGTAACTAACTGCTTTGGGATTTAAATAATTGGAAATATGCAGGTCGATGTTTTTTTTTGCATATGTACCGACGTACAAAAAAGCATTTGCCTTGAGTTCGTGTAGTATTTTGTACATACCTAAACTATGAACGTTTTTATACTTTTTATGAAGTAAGTTTAAGTGTTTAATAGCAACACTCAATGTAAGTTTGTAGCTCATTATACTTAAGAGATGCAACGGAATACTCACTTGTGTTAATCGGGATTGCCTGACTAGTTTCGGAGCCACCCAGAATGCTTAGTTGCATTTTTAAGTAAGACTCATCTTCAAGAAAATTACTAGTTACAATTATAGTTTATTTATTTAAACCAGCTTGAACATGAACTTAATTTAGATTATTTTCTAATATCTATCATTATAATTACCGGCTAATCAAATCATTGTAGCTCGGAACTGTTCTAACTGAAGCGTTGTATAAGCCGTCCCTGTCCCTCGACAAACACAAACAATGACTGGTATTACACAATCACGGAACATGGCGTATTATCGATAGCTTATCAAGCGCAGCGGCCTTGCGGCTATCTGTGCAGCGCTCATCTGTTCACGAGGGCGGCAGAGAGCATGGTGCTGGGAATATTACGATGTTATTAAAGGAAGCGACAAGTAGAAGAAAAATGTCCCAAAAACTCCCTGTAACACTTTTTGTAATTCATAAACTGCCTTGGGTTCGTATTTCGAATTCTCTATAAAACTTGAATAAGAACTATCTTGCAACATTTGCGTTTATTTTGATGTAGTTATATTTTAGCATGTTCCCCTAAGAAATATTATAATATAGTATGATGTAGAAAACAAGCTACATCAAATAAACCAACGCTACTCACGATCGACCTCCAAAATGTTATGATCGATCATCAACTTTCCTAACTTTGACTAAGTTGAACTTTGAAGACGATCGACTGTCTAAAAATAAGAGGAAAATCTTGGCTTACGAATAGAACCGCAATCGTAAAGAACCACAAACTATAAGAATATGCCAGTAAATGACCAAATACGGTTGCTCTGCATGCCAGCCGTGCCAGGCGAGATCCAATCTCTCGTTAACTTACAGCAAATATTGGCTATTGGCAATGCTATTGGCTCAGCTGCGAGCTGCACTGGCTGCGGTCTTACCCCATAAAATCCGTAGCTGCCATAACAGTAAGTGCTCATTTCAACGCTTCCTGCTTCTACAATTAATCCCAGGCGTTCTGGGAATATAATACTCGAATACGAAAATGGCAATCAGTTTTGAGTCGCCGTTCAATCATATGTGGTCTCTTTAACTTTTGAGAATAATGTAGCGACGGATTGTTCTAACGTCTCAAAGTAATCTTGCATTTTAATGTTGGGAGGTAGAGTATTTTGAATGTCTTTCGGTACAAAGTCATCCTCTTAGTACAAAATCATCTTATTTCTTTATCTATCCATTAGCTAACCCGTATCAATTAAGGCTAATTAGTATAAACTCTACTCATTCGCGCTCATCCGCTGCTGTGTGAAGGACAAGACACTCATTTGCTTTGTTCGAAAATAGTTTTGTCAACTTTTTTGTTTATTATTGTTATGAAAACTCATTTTCCAATTCGTAACAGGATCATGCATGATTGTGCCTAGAAGGTGCGCAGATGTACGCAGATGCGTTTATTTTAATCCAGTTTTTGCCATAGCAACAAGAAATGCAATTCAATCCACTTAAAGCAGAACACGTGATTTTCTTGCTTAAGAAATTTAACTTAAAAACTTCGAAATCAGTCGGACTTCGCGTGTCATCCCAACTGAGCTGTCATTAAGATTCGGTACAATAGCATCTGAAAACCAAATGTCACGCAACAAGCAGCCTTACGTGAAAGACGATACGATTTAAATTCGTCTACAGACATAATGTATACTTTCAAGTAATGGTCGCAAGCTACAAACGATGGAATCACATGTACATTTATAATGGTGAAATGGCTTTCTCTTGTTAACAATAACTTTTATTTTTTAATTTAGTTAGCTCATCTATTGCAAAACGCGGGATCTGTTCACGAATTTTCGTGAGCAATCATATTTTGTTGTCCATTCATTTTTTATTATAGGCTAAGAAGTTTTCGACCAGTTATGTTTTTTTATGTAAACGGACTGGCGCCGGCGTTTTTTTGATGACGGCCACTAAAACAAACTTTGAAATCATCTACTATTTCCACAGGCTTCAATAAAATTTTATTCTACGTTTTGTCTATTTACAAGGTGTTATCTAAGTTATTAGACTAGACATAAGTTTAGTCTATAAATCTTGGTGTATGTAATTCTGATTGCCTAATACTCTAGCCATTATTATTTAATAGAAACATTACAAAACGCTTTCTAACGAAGTGCCAACTGGGGAACATAATTTAATATAATATCAAGCCGATCGAAAGGACAAGGGACCGGTGCATTAGCAATAAATAACAAATGCAATTCGAACATTTTCAGTAGCATTCTAAAGATAGCGTTAAATAAATGCGCCGGCGCAGCCCGGCTTCCGCATAGACGCGCGCACGCGACGCGCGGAGAGTGAAAGTATGATTTCAAATGGACGTCACCGCGATTACGTCGATGTTAACTTTTTAATATCTTAGAACATTCTACTGGTTTATTGTATGCAGTTTAATACATAATAAGATTAGTTGTGATTATTTAAATCTTAAGATTATCATATTTTTTAGTTATAGCGGACTCTCCTTTTACAAATATCTATAAGTGTATATGAACAAAAACGATTACGAATGGTAAAGCAGTTGGTTCATGTGGAGTTTGAATTTTCGTTATCATACCACTTATCAATACACAGAATTCATAATGGGCTCAGTCCAGTGGGCGACTATTTTTAAATCCACGTGCGGCACTTACCAAATCTGAAACATATACATGCCAGGGCTCAGCCGAGAATGGCATCGAAACTATGATGATAAAGGCATTTTTATGACAGAAGTTTCCAAAAATACTGTTTGAATTTTCCCAGCGACTACCGTGTAGGTTTTATTTGAATGGCGACGGGTTCAACGGCCTGATGATGAACATTAAACTTTTATTCAGTGAATCCCATGAGCTATTAATAAACGTTTCCTCGACAGCCGGAAGAGATTTGAGCAAAACATACGCTGATTTTGTGTACTGAATAATTTATGAGTGATTGTCGTTCTTGATGAACTGTTTGTATTGTGTAACGTTATATTTTTGTAGATTTTGGGAAAATGGAACAGACTTGGTGAGGTTTTGTTTAACGTTCGGGTGATTTCTATAAAAAAAATCTAGTCCCTATAGGTGATGCTTTCTCGTATCTCAACTTTATTGAAACTTCGAATTATATTCAAACTCCTTCAGATTACATTATGGGACAGACATATTTAGCACAGTACTGACTAGTACCAAGCAGTGGGAGAAGTAAAGAGCAATTTTGACTTCTAAATCATTGAAAACAGTTAATTAATATCTCTACAATAAAACAAAATAATATCGGCGCGTTGCTATTGTTTTAGATTCCCACATGAATATTCATCAGATTGTTATACTAGTGTTATAATAAATGAATACTTGTCTTAACTAATGTCAGTACAATTGGTTGTTTGTTTGGGCGGGGGTAACGAACTAAGTATTTTTACTGGCTGCTATCACGCCGAACTGTGACCCCGGCTAGAAACAACTCGACAACCGAGATTAACACTCCATGTAGAAAGAAAACTGTTACGCGACTTCCTTTATATCTATATTGTTTTTTTATGTGTAAGGCCCTTTTTAAGGTATTTTCGAAACGTTGCAATACTGACTCTATTTGCACGGTACCAAGATTTTATTTTCTTTGACGTATGACGTAAATTTGACAAAAAAATTAGATGTTAGTTCCTTTTTAAATTTGTTTTTTCTTTGCAGTTTCAACAACCTAATTAACAGTTGTTCAATTACGAATGCTGTATTAAATGCACGCCTGATTATGGTCACGTAGTTAAAACACGCGTCATATTAATTTTATAATTGTTTAAGGCCTATTTGAGGCCAATTACTTCTGTAAAAAACAATAAATTAAAACATCGAAGGTTTTGTCATTCGATGCGTGTGCGCATAATTAAATACCTTTCACTTGCGACTACAGTCAATTTACACTTTTAATTTCAAATGAAACACAACACAATGTTGTAACTGTTTTATAGCAAATGACGACACAAATTAGTACATTTATTAATACTTTTCTGCTTCATTTGACCTTCGTATAAAATCATCAACAGCTCGTAATTTCTTTTTTTACCGCGTGTAATAAAATAAATAAATTCGGACAATCCTAATTCTAATCTAACAGCGTCAAGGCTTGCGAATTTTTCTCCAATACATTCGTTTCCTTGACACACATTACGTTGATGCGCCCGCGCAGCTACTCGCGTAAAAAAGGCCGCTAGTTTTATAACTAGCCTTTGAATCATTGTCTGATAAATTCTTGGGTTTTAACAACTGCTGAGAGGATGCTTACAAAATAATGAGATATGATTTATTAAAATAGGAAAGATAGAAATATAGATGACAGACTTTGTGAAGCGAAACAGATTGTTAAGATTATGTTATATTTGTTGGTTATTCAGAGCTTCTTTTTTTAAGATTTATTTCAGTGATAGATCAGTATGTTTAACACTAGACACAGACACATCAATTTTAACTAACGCAACTCATTGTATACAATTTCTTGGTAGAGAACATTGTAGCCAAAACTAATGAAAACAAACAGTAACTCTGTTATTTATAACTGGAATTTTATTACTATCTGTAACTCTTTCTCTGCATCTCTATGTGTTTTACAGGTCGCAAAGATAGTATGGTTGCCATGGCGACAGATCCCGACCTTGGCGCCAAAATGACCCAATTACATCGCTACTATTTCGCATACGACCGGGAGTTGGCGCCAATTTGTATTATTGTTTTTTTTTGCGATTAATGTCGGTATTCAGGGCGCAGGGTCGAATCTTTAATATTTTGTGCCCTGATTTTATTTTTTGTTTGTCATTACAACCAAGGTTGTAGGTAGTCTGTCGCGCTTGTCGCTAAAAAATCGTTTCAAAGTTCTTAGTCGCAAAATGATATATGATAGCTGGGTAGTTAATGAATGATATAAATAATCACTTTGCATCAAATCTGTGTTCTCTCAATGACCGTGAACAACAACACCCTCTCAGGTGGAGGGCCAAGCCCCAGTATCTTATAGATATAGAGTTGATAAACTATCAAAGATACCGTTGTATGACACAGGAATTCCACTCATAAATTAGCGATTACGATACGATCTGATAGTGTTGATCACGAGCCACATCTATGCCGAACCGGTGATGGAAACTTAGACGACACAACTCATGCTAAAACTCCACAGGACACAGGAGCCAAATAATCCACCGTTCAAAACGTAGTAAACCGCTAAAAACTTAAAAAGTCCCGTAAAGAAAAGGTTAAATCTTGTTTTACTGTTACTATTGTTGTTGCCCAATATTTTACTCCCCATCCAAAGGGTTGTCAATACTCGCCCGCTATTTATGGCATCTTTTACGACCACCGTAAACTTGTTGTAACAAATTATTGTATTTGTTACGTTACGACATCCAAACATAACAAAGTTAAAAAAGTTATTTTTCAATCAATACTCCATCGTAAAGGGTTTGTTTTATGATCTGTGGACAGAATAAAATAATGGTAAGTTTTATTGGCTGTATGTCATTGCTGTGCTCGTAAAAAGTAAAAAAAAAGAACTACTTTCGAAATTGGAAGGAGGGAATTTTGTGTGCGTGCAACGTAGGTAATTTGTTTTGTTAAATTCATATTTAAATAAAGAGGTTCTGATGTTTTAAAATAAATGTCTGACGTATCTTTTGAGAATAGTTTTAACAATCGCGTAATTTCCTATTTTAAAATTATTCAAGTTGTTGAGATCTTAAATCATAATTTATTTTATTTTATTACACATCTTTGGTGAATTCGTTAAACCGCGTCAGTTTATTGTGTGTTTATGTTATTATTTATGAATGTGCTGACAAAAACTATTCGCAATAAATAGAGTAGTTCAGTAGAAACATTTGCAAAGTGCTTTAAATTTGAGCCACTTATACCACTGAATATTTGTTTTGGCAATAATTCATGGTACTTGCACTTTTTTTCAGTAATGGCAGTATTTTTAGAAACTCAGTCAGTTGTAGATAAACTATTCTTTTAAAAACTCCGAACATCAACTGTGTTTGTACTTTTTCGTTAGTTGGTGTTTTGGTAAAAATAAAGCAACCGCAGGGAAAGTAGTAACACTGTTACGCATTCGCTGACACAATAAAAACAAACGTCAGTCGATACGCACTAAACGCTCGCCTTCACTCGTCAACCTTCGGCGATTTTCGGCAGCCATCGGCGCAAAAATGTCGCGATGCGCAAACCACGATAACTAGATCCGTGCATCTCCCCGCATGTGCTGGCGGGCTGGTGACGAGGGGGGGTGCGCTACACTATCTCGGGGGTCACGTTTCGGCGGCCCGCGGACGTCCGCGCCTGTGTCGCCGGCCTTGGCCTAGTTTGATAGTGGCTCTAGCCCGCGCCTCGCAGCTGTTATACAGATAGCTTTGATAATTCACTTCCTAATGGAGTTTTTGTCTGTTATCTACATAGATTAAATTCTCTGCATGGTCCTGACGTCATCGCTCATACGTTAGCCTGTCGTTTGATAGACTATCACGTGATGACTAATCTGAGCTCTTTACGTTGCTTAAAAATCTACTGTTCCGTACCCATCGTCATACTTTTCTGCTCAATAACGCTAACTCTGTAGCTACCTTACTTACTCACTAAAAGCGAAGGTTACATAAAAGTTCTGACCATTCGATCGCAGTTTTGGCAGGTGCTTTTAAACCGGTACAAGTTCTGACTATTTACCCTGAAAGAGCCTATAACAAACCGCACTTAGAATAATGCCTGTCATCATAAACAACCTGCCTAAATCGGCTTTACCTTTATTACATATAAGTGCAGCTTTAAAACATAACTGCCAAGGTCCGCGCGCTCTCTCTCGGCTGGCTACATCTGTCTCTCTCTGACATTCTGTTCGTTGTTTCACCATTCGTCACTGTTAAAACCATTCATTCATTAATTGAGTGTGCAATGAATTTGGGGGACATCCATGACCTACTTTATCATATAGAGTAGCTATGGCTTTTTAAAACCATTAAACCGCCATGTGTGGCATTAAAAAGAGCGCGTGAGGTTAATAAAAATATCTTTCGAAGAATGTGACAAAGGGGATTTTACAAAACCTTTTCCTTTGCAGATTTTGTTCACTTTTTTCTTGAAGTAATTTAAACAATGAAGGTTGTATCTATAATTTCAAACAGTGAAACATGTTGTAATAGTGATGATTATTGCTAGACCATTGATTTATGATTCTGCTTCTATTTCATATTATTAGACCAATCGAAAGCAGACCCAAGTAAGATTTATAGTTATTTAATTTAGTTTTAATAACCAAGTTTGAACTTTAGCATATTAATTAATGAATTAAGGATGTGCACGAAATATTGGCTAACTCTTTGAAGGAGAATCAGTAATTAAACAGACTGTTTACAACGGATAGCACTAAAGAATCGTTATTAATAAATATCATGTATTAATAAAAAAAAAACATTAAAATAGATCTGTGTACTATTTTCTCTCTCTTGAGCAATGTTAAAAATAATTTCCTGGTAACAAAATGGGACCTTGATATTAAATAAACTGCACCTATTGTGCTATGATTAATTAACCAGTTTCCTTATTTCATAATCATTACAGTTTAACTATAGATTTGCTCCACCAAGGGCAAGTTCAACTATAGACAATCATAGAATTATTGCCGCCATAGACTACGATATAAAAACTTTTTCACTTGGAATTGCAAATGCCCCAAATTAAAAACAATCAAAGCATGTATTTGGCGAGAGTAAAAGTATTTTTTTTGGATCGTAGTTGTTTTCATTTAAGCACATATTAAGAGAGACGTGAGTTATTCTAAAAATATTGGCACGCCACCCACTTGTCACACACATTGTATTGGTTGAAAACACTCGCATTAAATTACATAATGATGCAGTCATTACGTAATTGTCATTAAAACGTCAGCGTCAAATATCGGAGCAACTAAGTAAATCGTCTCGTTATGGTCTATGCCCACTGCCATAACATTACTCCCATTAGGCATCCCTAGGAGCCACTCAAGCCTATCGAGTATTTTCTTTTGTGCTCACTCTGCAATTAAAATGTCTTCGCCTACAATTAGTTTGTACAATCACAGGTACAACGATCAAATTACTCATAGTTTAAGCATTTGGCAGCGATATCAGTAATATTAGTCCATAAACATGCCGGGAATCCACGGAGGCAGTGGCAGCGCCCCACTCGGTCACCCACACGCTGCGTGTGCGCCGCCGGCCTTACGTACAATACGTCTACATTCAACAACCTTGATCTCTACCTATTACTGAAAAATGTTGCATTAAAAACACCCAACTTATTGTCTTGCATTACACGCCGAGCCCACGCAATTAATAACTCTAAGTTAATAGGAATAGAGCCCAAATTTGTATGTAATTATACGTTTTCGTGGACCTTGACGGCTGGCCTTGCCTCTATCTGGCGTCCGCTCTTTCCGCCTTCGCCGAATCAATTTAAACATTATTATTTTTATTGAGTTATTTAAAAATACCTTTGTTATGTTTTCTATGTTTGTAGGTTGTATTAGACCTGGTCAACTATGCATAAAAAATGTTTATTTTTGTATATGTATCGAAATAAAATTCAAATCAATTAAAATGTCAAGAATCGGATTTAATATTTATCGATATTAGAATTCGGTGTAACTTTGTGTTCAAGGTACTGAATCTGAATAATGAATCGAGCTAGTTGTAAATACAGACCGTTTAGAGTAGGTAGGTGCAGTAGTTCGGGAGTCTCGGTCCTCCATCAAGCTGTCATTGAGTGTCACTCGACACTTGCGCCACAATCCCATAGCCGCCGTATTAAGGTCATCTATATATACCGACCTACTAAAACAACCTATTTAGTAAACGAAAAAAAGGCCGAAATTTTGTGGACGAAATGTGCTCGCGCGCACACACGGCCGTAGCCGTACGTAATCACTAAAAGTGTGTCATGATCACTGGGTTAAGTTTAAACGTTTCAACTGAAGGTTTTTGTTCCGCGGCGCGGCGGCGGCGGCGGAGCGGCGAGGCGGCGGCAGCGTCACCACCATGCCGCGCCTTAAGGTCAAGTTTTCGCAACATCGCACCATCGTGCAAATTGTCTTCATTGACTACCGAACTAAGTGTCAAAATCAAGGTCCTATTCGATCTATTAAAGGTTGCATCGATGTAGGTTACGTCGGCCAATCGGTTCTCGAGATTTTACTACTTAGGAGTAAATGGGGCGATCAAAAGTAGGTTGTCGTAAAAATAAAGAAGTGTAAATCTTAACGAGAACACCTGCTGGCGGATTGCGAATTTTATTATAAATCGTTTCTACTTATAAATATGTAGTGAGGCTTATTATTTCCATTCCCCTGGCCAGGGTTATCAATAGCTGTGTACTCTTGTTTGGTGCCTTTTTTCGCTGTGTTCAGTATATTTCGGTGTCATTATATTACCTCGAGTGCCTCGTGATAACGCCCCCGCGTGGTTGGCGCCTCTGATATTTTTGTCCGGGAAAACGGATTGGGATTATGAGTTATTTTCGTGCTTCCACAACTAGCGGAAAAAAAACTTTTGATTCGGAATCACGGATTACGCACGGTGTAGTAAATTTTTGGCACAATTTTTGATGCGCAGTTAATGTCAGACTTAATTTATTGGGATCAGCCTTTTTGAACTATGTCGAGCAAAGATATTTGTCATTTTCATTCTTTTATACTTTGAATTTCTTCGCAAATACTTCAACTCTTATTTGCGATCTTTTTTATTCAGTTCTGCTAACATTTTATTGATACCTATCGGCTCCATAGTTTTCTCGATCCTACTAATTCAAAACCTCGCACGTGTTAAGTTAACGGAGCGAACCTTGTAATATAATTCGAGGTGGCGTTTTAAGGTGCATCCAAGTCACGCGCTACAATAATACTGTAATTAGGATTATATCGAGCTGGTCTAGAGGCCAATACGCTAAGTAGCACTAATTACTCATTATTGTAAAATGAGGCTGATTGTAAATTTAGAGCAAATAATACTTAAAAAGTATGCTGTCCTGGTGGTTTACTGACCAAATTGGTTCTTAAGGCAATCAGAATTGGGGATTTTGTTATGGTTTTTCTGAAAAATATTAAATGATGTTATTGCCAAAAGGCTCTTCCTATTACTAAATGTTATAGAGATACTGCAAAAAGGAACCAGGGCCCACAGTGCTAATGCACTTAAATGTTAACAAAGCTTAGTTGGTAAAATAACAAAAGCAGCAAAAAACATATAACAGACGTAAATTAACGTTTAAAATGTCTCCATAAACAAAACATTTAAACAAAGATGACACGAATTAGTCAGACTTGCTATGAACCTGCTGCACTTGCAAAAAGTATAATGTAATTTAGGGCGCATTGCGACAGTCGCTGCGTCTGCGCATACGGTCGTTTTGATTTAAAACAATAACTGGCGCGTTGCACAATACGCCCTAGATACTGACTGCTAATGTATTTATATGATTAATTAATAATACATTTGTTGTTTCGATCTTTAAATTTTATTTAAAAGTAAAAGTTTTGTGTTTTCTTGGATGGTCGTTTGCGTTGTTAAGCTATTTTTTTTTCAGAAAACAGTTGCCAGTGTATTCTATTTTTAAATAAAAAAGAAAACAATCACTTGTTCTGTATTTTTAAGTCTATGAGAATCATTTTTGAAAAAAGGAGGGCGCAATGAGAAAGATCCTAGTTATCTGTCAAATATGAGTAATGGAATGGTTAACGCATGAAACATATATGTATTATCTGTTTCGAAAGGCCTTGGTCTAATTTGGCGATGCCGGCAGATAATATAATTGCTTGTCCTAATTCCCTTGAATGCTCGCGTTATGTCTTTATTGAGGTTTTCCAATGTAGACTAATTGCTGAGTGGTTCGCCGAAGAGGCTACGGGAGCTTGTGAATGTTTGATTGTCTGTTGTCATTGTAGAGACATCTTATTGCTTTAGGAACAAAGAAAATGCTTAAGTTTTATTAAAAAGAGAACAGTATTCTTCTAGAGAAGAATAGAGGCGAAAGGTTGTGACTACTTAGGTATGTTTAATTTGATATTCTGTATATTGGCGCGTCGAGTAATGGTGGGCAACACTATTCTTTATCCAGGGTATTTTTAAACAAATCGATTTCAAAACACTTTGATAAAAAAAGAAAGTACAGGATGGAAAATCATCTAATGGGTTTATAATTTGTAACTAACGTGCTTTAGTTATTTCTAGTATTAACAGTATATCTGATGACGTTATCGAAACATGCATAGCTTGAACACTCGCATAATGCTTGCAAGTTATTTAGTATAACAGGTCAGTAGAGCACGCTCATCAGCTATTTGTCAGATCACAAGTAATGTTGCGAAATACATCATTTTAATTTTTATAAAATTGTCAGAAATTAAAAAAAATGTGTCGTTTTGACTGTTAAACGATAAAAGAGGAAGAGACATTTAAAACTTCAATCAAATAATTCTCTTTGTGTTGCCTTATGCATATTTTCATAAAGATGATTTAATAGTAAGTTATCGAGGAAAGTATGTACGACGTTTTTTGTATTATTTATTTATTTAGGTATTTTAATGATATGGCATAAAAATATTTAAGTGATTAATGCAAGATTATATCTATAGCCTTGCTTGTATTTTTTAAATATACAGATATTTAAAAATAACATGTGTTCAGGTGAATTTGTGTATTTATGCATTGTATTCCTTTCTCAGCTTACGAAATATTCAATATTTAATAGTGACAAATATGAACAACATTTTTGTAGTGGAATTTACGATTTTTTCCTCAAAAAGTGATATTTAAATTATTATTGATTTTGAAAACAATTGGTACAAGTAACAGTTTGGAGAGATCTAGATTTTCCCACGCTAATATAAACAGCCCTTTCATCACTGAAGGAAATATCAAACAGCGTTTTGATCACGACGCACGCGCACGGAATCCGGTAGTTATCACTGCATCATTCAGTCAGACAGAGACGGATGGATGCGGGTTGCGGCGCGCGCGAGCGAGAGCCCAGCAAGGTTACCGTCAGGGCCGGGCATCACGAGCCGTCGATGCAAGTACTATCTACAGTTTATCTATAAATCGTGTTAATGACATTACAAATTGGGTTTCAGGGAACTTCTCGAGGCTACCACTATCTCAAACTGGTATTTATTTTTACTTATGCATAAGTATTATAAACATGTAAAGCGTTTGTTACAAAAGAACGCCTATCGGTGAGGATAGTCCATTTCATTTAGTTCATACGACTCTATACTTTTAAAATGTACGTCCTATTATAAAAATACTACGGAAAAAAATGTATGTCAATTAATACAAAGTTATTTTAGCCAATGCGAAGTATTGACCTTAGCATTGACTTAGTAATTGATTGCACAATTCAAGAAAATCGCAATATTGTAGATCGCGGGTGTCGCAACAAACTCACGCTACCTATGAAACTAGCAGAGGTCTATATGTTCCTAACATTTATGGTGTACTGTCGATCATTGAACAAATCCTTATCAGTGACGTCACACAACTGACTCACTTCAATAATGATTGAACAAGATTTTTTTTAGTACAAGGATATTTAATTTCATAGAGAAATGACCGGGAATACTGATGATATTAATATGTTATATTATACAAGATTAAAAATTAATGATAAAGGTATATAAGTAGTAGTACGATTGTAGCTTGTTGCGTGTGATTGCGCCATAATATTTGGCAGTTGTCATTATAATACGCGTTGGCGAACAACTGAACAACACTAGTGACTGATGTATGACTCGGTACCAAAATGTGGGACACCTAATTTATGTGCATTTAATTTGATGCAATACTCATTTGAATATTGCAGTTAACAACAAATTACTGTTATTAAACGGTTTTAAATAAATACTCGCTATCAAATCAAACTGACCATGGGATACTTGTATCGGCGTTTAAAATCGACCTTAGTATACGTACCCTTTATTCGAATTACATTAACAAACAAATTCTCATAATTACATGGTAGAACGAGTATCTTAACAAGCGAGAATACTCCTTTATAAGTAGGTAAGTTATTTCATAAACTATTTATAATAAGTTCGTGTGGCGATCTGAATCATGTTGCTATATGACAAATAACCGCGGTCTGTGGTAACAACACTGGCGCTAAAATGTTACACACACTATTCATGTTTATAAATAATACTGATATGATTACTGTAAGTGAAAAATATGTTTAATTGTCAGATATTAATCAAGGTCAAGCACGATAAGAATTGTTCCCGAAACCTACAAAAATACGAAATACGAACTCTTTGGTGAATTTGACACGTGATTTGACGTTAACAGGTGTGTTCACGAATATGTTTAGTTGATTTCGATTATTAAAAAGCCCAGTGACCCCGCCAAAAGCGCCAAATAAGGCCACAAAACGTGCAGACATATCCCCGCGGCAGTGAGGCCGCCCGCTGACATAGACCTAGTTATTGTGACATTGGCACTACATTCAAGCGCCTGAGGTCGCGCGTTGCCAGTTTAAAAATAAAACGTGCGCGCACTCTGACGTTTGTGATTTTTTTTTGATGGACTCAGTATTCTACGCGAATTTTGAATTACCTTTAATTGTGATTTTGATATTTTTTATCGTGATTAATTAATACAAGGTTATTATTATACTTTTAGTTGACATCATTTAAGTAATTTCGGTGTATCAGTGTATTCAAAGTAATTAATGTGTAATTTGTGAAGTGCCCTTGAACGTTTATAAACGTACCTATAACGCTTGCACTGAATCCGGGTAAATATTTAATTTAAACATTTATTAACCATATTAATATAAATCGTTTTTTTAAACAAAAGCAGCTGTTTAAAGAACTCTATTTTTTTTATCAAGCATATTTTAATATAAAAGTTCCTGTTTCATTTTGTCGTATGTCAAGGTACACACGACAGTGGGTACCCTCGTAAGGTCCTTACTGTGAGCGCAGAGGTCTGACGCCAGTGACGTCACGGTCCCGACGCCGAGGCGTTTTCCTACACGACGATACCAAGTACGTATCGTTCATCAGGTGCAATCAATTATTGTAAAACAAAGCGGAGTTACAATGAATGTTCCAGAAAAATACTTTTAAATACGAAGGCCAAGATAGTACTAGATTGAATAAGAAGGTTGTATTCATGAGGAATCTTGAAAAACGATAAGGAATTCTCTTACAATTAATCTCTAAATCAGAAATTTCTCGCTGTTTCCAGATTTTCATTTTGTATTCGCCGTTTCGCAGTCATCATAATTTTTGTAGCACTTAACACTAAAAAGTAACTGTAAACATTAAGAGTTATATTCGTTAAAACAATGCCTATATCAAAGCCTCACACAGGCCAAATAAATCCAACCGCACCAGCAACCAACACACCTAATATAAAAGCTAGTTCACCAACTAGTTTCATAATTACGTCACTATTCGTTAACGCGAACTGTCATAATAATATCAATAACCAGTAACAGCTATGAACGAGAAATCCGAATGAATACATAATGTAATACCAAACGAAAGTGTTCCGATAGAAACTGTTCCTGATAGAATATATTACACATCAATACATCACTTTCTATGTCAGCTCGGGTCAGAGAAATGCCGTGTTTTCGACAAGTTACCTAACTTTGTTTGTGGTTGTCATGGCAACGAGATATCCCGTTACGTATCAACCCTCATAAACATCTTAATAATATGTTCATTGAGGATCTTCCTCTTAAAAGGTAATGCTTCAAATCGTAACCTATTTGTAAGAAATTCTTTTTGTAGTCGCTCAAGGCTTTCGTAGCAGTCCCGTAGCGCTACGAGCCTTCGTAGATTACTACGAATTGTAGCTTCGTGGAAGTAATATGTAATTAATTACTATGAAATATAATTAAATATTTTAATTGAATGATGTCAGTCTATGTCATATATGTTTTCGTTTCTACATATAAATGCTTATTAAAATGACGAATTATGAGTTTTACATATTTTATAACGACAGTAACGACACGTTTCATATGTTTGCGCATTTAAGAAATATATTATTTGTTACAATAAGGATTAATATTTATGATATGAAAGCAATTTCTCTTTCAATTAATATAAAACATTTGCATGATTTTAAATTTCTCTTTATTTCCAATAACAATGTTATAAGCAATGTAAATTGGACTTTATTGTTGATAGTTTTAACGTTTATTCTACTATTCATAAAATCATCGCTTAGGAAATTAAATACGATTTTCGGTATTTCGACAAAAACGTTCTTATATTAGATTTAATGGGTATCCAAGAGCGGAATAGATTGCGGGAGTTTAGCAACACGTGAGAGGCGCAAACAAAAGGTTCACTCTACAGGAGTTGCTTAAATTAAATTATAGATACCTACATATTATTAGCCCACAATACATCAGAAAAATCAAATTGTGTCCTCTATGAAAACGAAAATACAATGTAACATTTCAATGGACAATATATATTTTTTTGAGTTGTGAAAAAAAAACTTTAAAAGCAGTTATTTGGGGTTCCGTTCATTCGGGCTAAATTATAATAGGGTAAGGGTTTAGTAAACATCAATGAGTATTAAACTATATTAGTAAATCCTGGTATTTCAACAACATGTGTAGATGACATACGTATTCACAATTATTTTTACGGCTTCATTATCACTTTTATGGGACACGACTTCAAGTTTCAAAAAAACAATTTTCATTTAAATATACGAAACTGTTTCCAAACTCCTGCTCTATTTGATGTGAATCTTCTGTATCTCTCTGATTAGCGTCACATTGCTAGGCAACGCTACACGTGCCATTCCCGGGCAAAAGGGGGGAGGGAGATGAGCGGAGTACCCCCTCCCCCCCGCACTTCAACCCGCTGCATTCAACCGGCGGAGGTTGTACCCCAGAATTAAAGTTTAAATAGTGAGTGTTTTACCGCACTCGGTATTTAAATTAAAGTATAACGCCTAATGAGATAAAAACCTGAATTTAGAATAGGATAAATAGTGTTTTAGATTACCATATATTTAATACAAAGGCTTTGACGTATACAGGTGTTAAAATTAATATTAAAGTTAATTCGTAGTCGGGTAAGAGGCACAAATAGAGGATTAAACTTACAGATTTATTAAATGAAAGTAGTACTTATTATTAGTACTATTTTTTCCTGTAAGGCCACAGTCTCTACAGCCTCCATATCGATGTTCGGCAATAGTTATGCAATACCTCGACATAGGACGTTTATTAGGAAACACAAGAGACCTACATTGTATACCTATATTGTTGTAACAAATGCATTAGTACAACATGTTTTGATATCTTATCCGCCGATCCTTACGATAACTTGTCTTTCTCTTATTATTCTTGTCTGTACTGAGAATTCAGGACAAACCTACGTACTTTAGGCTGTTTAACCCATTTCGTGAATATACTTTTAAACATCCATCAACATTGCATTCAAGAAATCTATACTCTATATTAATATATAAAGCTGAAGGGTTTGTTTGTTTGCTTGAACGCGCATTCATCGAAGAAGGTTTTAGACTATAAATCATCACGCTGCGACTAATAGGAGCGAAGATACAATGGAAAATGTGGAATAAACAGGGCAGGTGTAAATCATAACTTATATCTTCTAACCACGCGGACGAAGTCGCGGGCAACAGCTAGTTTTAAATAAGTTCGAGTATGATCATGTGAAATCTTTACAGATGGGTATCAAAATAATTATGTATTGGAACTATGTACAGCGTGCACATCCATAGACACGATTGTCACATATTTTGACGCCGGATCAAAAACACATAGCCTTCTATATTTACGTCAAAATAAAGGCTTTTTGGTGAAAAGGCGAGGGAACGCCTACCAGGCGTGGGAGGTCGCGCCACGTGTATCAATGAAGAATGAACCCCGACCCCGCCAGGGTCACGCCGGGGAGGAAGCGGGGTGTGGGGGGGGGTCCGATATGCCTTACACAATATTATGAATCGTAATTATCTTGTTAATTGTTTTTTTATTATTATAAATACGTTTGAGTAGGTATACTTTGGAAAACTTTTTTGTTTTGCTAGCTTTGCACAAATGTAGGAAAAACATAAAGACTAAATTTATATTCTACATACTTTTGTAAATGTTGTCATATTATTTTAATAATAGTATTAAACCAATTTTTTTTCGTGTGATTTTAAATACAATAGCAATATAAATAATTCATACACAAATTTCAACCCTGAAATTGAAAAAAAATCGCTAAATAACCTAACTCATTAATATCTTAAGACTTAAGCGACATGTAGTACCAACTTGGCTCTGATTACTCACAACTAATGATACACAAAAAGTTAGGGGTTCTGGTCCCGGAGAGAGGAGAGGGACGCGGGGGGGGAGACACGTGTAGCCCCCCCTTCCATCATACCGTCACACCTACAAATGATTTAATTCCTCTAAAGAGATATTTGTTTTTTGTTAAAGTCTCGCGAAACAACAATGAATAAAATATAATCAAAAGTAGTTTCTTTTATGTTTCTCGTATTCCTGGAATTATATTGTTTAGTTTTCTGTATTTTAAATATATTATTAGCATTACTTCAAAGGGACTTACTATATTACTTTAGGTATATTTTGTGCAACGTAAGTTTTATATTATTGAAATCTTACTGTCTTTATTTAATACGCCACTCAGATGCACCATAAATTGCTAAACTGGATAAATTATGGCGTAATTTTTGCTGTATTATACCGTCTTTTTGAAAATAGACATAAACATATACATTGTATTACACGTCGGCTACACTATGGTCTCATGCAAGTAATCATTATATATGTATTTTTGAATAATAATATTAATAAGACAACCCAAAACCAGTCAAAAACATTAATAATCACTTAAAATCTTTTCCTCGTACCTAATCGGCCCATCTGGCCTCATTATCCTGCAACAAGCATTTCTCATAAATATGTACAAATATTCCCCGAACACGTTAATATCACTTAATGTTTAATTTCAATGCTTATCGTGTTTAGTTAATTAATTTAATTGATCTACATGATCTATGGTTGTATCGCACTATCTTAATGAAGACATGAAAATGCTTTATATCGCGCCAACGATCTTGTTTTACGAGACTAACTATAGTATGTTGGTTTACTATTGAACCTAGTCGAGCTAGTCGGACATTCGTAGTATTATTATCAAAACAAACACAAGATAATACCAGTTACATTGTTGTTAAGTAAGTAGAAAATTGAATAATTTATTCTATAGTTAGCTGTTGACATAACTCTCTTTTTACAACGTCAGATAATAGTAGGCTATGTTTAATTCGTGTGTTAATGGCGAATATTTTTTATATAAAAATATTATTTTCATGAATAAGAAAATTAGGGCATCAAGAGCTTTCGGTATATATCGGTTCTAAATCGTAAACTTTAACTAAAAATGCAACTTTACTCATACTTCCTTAACTTTGATTTTAATCTTTAAAGTCACCAACTATTTTAATTTAATTAGTTAACATTCATTTCATCTTTCGCTGTAACGACATAGCAACGCAATGCGACCTCCTGTGCCTGCAATGCGCCAATTTTCTTTCATGGGGAAAACTCGGTGAAGGCGACACTTTTATAAGCATGGATTAACTCTTAACAAGTGAAACGTATTTGTGATGCCTAAACCCTACAGAAATATAGCACAGTACATTTAAATTGAAATTAAAATTCAGTCCCTTGTACACTTGTAAATGAGTGGTTTAAACTCTTGATTAAAAATGACTTTCAGACTTCATTTGTACAGTTTTATGATCTACATTAAAAAGGCCAGTATCTAACCCTTCTTATCATATATCAAACAGGAAAATCCACGCAAAGTTCCAGTTCATTGCTCAACAAATCATTTTAAGACGGATCGTCGAACTCGGTGGACAGAAGTGTAACGCTCGTGAATGGCGGTATCCACGCTGCGTCCCTATTACGTAAACCAACAAAGGTTGTAGTAGTACGCGCGGATCGATACGCCGGCAGGGGTGGTTCAAGGCCACCACTACGCGTACCACTGCGTATCAGGCTAGGCCACCACTATCTATGATAGCGCACCGTTTACTACGATTGTTTTGTTACATTTTACTATTAATGTATCGGTAATATTTACCATTGTATCTAATCGAAAATAGCCGTTTATTGTCAACCTGGAAATAGGCTTGAGTTGCACATTGAGAAATATCACGCCTGTAAAAATTTCATGATTTGAAAAGGTAATGGAAATAAATAAGACTTATTTTAATACTAACAAAACTTATAAAACAACTATAGACTTAAAAAGCTTAGAAGTAGTGTAAAAATCTGCCGTCGTTAAGAAATCTGAGAGTTGATAGACCCTTAAAGGTGATTGACACAGCCTTGGGTCCCTGCTGTCTCAGCACTTCACGTTTCAAAGTTTTGCGCCTCCTCCAAAGGTCGGCGAACCTCTGTGACCTTATAAATGTGTCGCTGTAAACAATTTCAAGTCTAACGCGTTGAAATTTGTATTTTCCATACGAAGTTTTCATCACAATGCTTTTTTTTAACACGTACCTAGGATATCTCGGAACTTGCGGAAAGTAATAAAAATTAAAAAGAGCTTAGATTATGGTTTTATTTAGAAACAAAATTTTGACCGGTTACACGATGGGGCTTATTCTTAAGTTAACTTTGCACTAAAATCTTATAATATGTAATTAATGTTCCTATTTAAAATATTTTTCTACGCACAAATTCTTTCACTGTCAAATGTATAGTAACTATCAACCACGAACGAGTTCTAAAGCACGAAGCGCCGGGTCCTTCACCAGCCAGTCCCATCTTGTAACATAGTTAAAAAGCAATTAAATAGCAAGCGAGCTACGATCAGAATGAAAACAAAACTAATTCGTGTACACATTAAACTTTCACTCTCCGCGGCAACAATTAACGTGGCTAAGCGGTGGGCGCAAGCCATAAGCGGTAAGAGAACTGATTAAATGTTTGTGTTGTGAACCTCTAAGTACATAGGTCGTTTAGTAAATAAGTAGTCTAGATAGTGATTAAAGAGTAGTTATTTTAATTGTTCAGTAATTTATTTAAATAAATCTCCTGAAATACTGGTCTTGGAAAGGATGTGCGACTTTTGGAAGGAAATTAGTGCATCTTTCTCAAGGTTCATAATTGAAAATATTCGGGAGACGACGATGTGATAGTTTTACATATTTGAATACTCAATAATAATTTACTTGTAAAGAAGTTTAATTTTACTTATATTGTATTCCTACATTTGTTTACAGTATGTTCGTCTGCGGCTATGACTTAGGCCACAACTCTGAACATTTGATAAGATCTGTCCATGTTTAATGGAAGAAATCACGTTGTAAGCGAACAAGTACATATACACCTCCTGATAGCGGAGATAGTTGCACACGCTAAACGCAATTAAACTATCAAATTTCGTGGTTTATGACGCAAAGTGGGCTCAGAAGCGCGAACAGTAAGAGCGTGCGAATGGATAATTAATAGCATTTGTGAAAAGGTTTTAATTAAAAGTTATGGGTTTCGGTGGTAGAGGCAGATATGAGTAGTGAGCGTAGCAGCCCTGTCTCAGTGGTTGCTATTTCGTTTTGCTCTTGCAGCTCGGCAACAAATTTCATATGTGCCCATAAAGTTTTTGTGGCGCAATCGCGTGTAACGGGACTTGTAAAAACGATATTGATGTCCCGAGCGGGGCGCGCCGGGAAACGTGAGGGAAAAGGGAGGAAAATTCCTTAAAAAATCGAGTTCACCGCCATCGCAGCGAATAATAGTGCACGAACAATAAACCTTTTATTGGCATCGTAAAGGTGGACGCATAAAAATCATTTAACTTAGGCATTTACGATCGCGGCGATTTCCTGATGGTGCGTACTTTCGCGTACCCCGCACCCGGCCGCTTTTCACGGCTTTCCTCAGAAAACTATATCTGGCCCGCTCTCTCGTATAGCGCTATCTCTCTCCAGCGCCAAGTTCGACGACCGGGGCAACGAGCGCGCGAAAGTACTTTCACTGCGCCGGCGCATGCGAGTCTCTAACGCCCGTCTGTTGTTACGGGCGCGTTTGCGTCTTTATTATACAGGGTTTTGTACCAGCGATGGCAGATAACGCGCTCGCCTCGGAGAAATGGCCTTTGCTGGGCTTGCAGCGAGCCCGCAACAGTTTAGATGTTAACTAGTTGTAATTCATCTAGGAATGCGACTTGTCTATCCGTCTGCGCGATGCTCCAGACCGACTAGTCGCTATTGTAATGAACCTTTGTTCTTGTGCTCAACACACATCGCTTACATTACATAGAAAGCTCACAAGGTATGAAGCTCATATTACATTGGAAATTGAATTAAATAGTTTTTTTCGGTAAACAAATCAAAAAACTTTTGTCAAACACAAACTCATTAACAACACTAAAATCTATTTACGTTTCATTGCAAGCAAAAACTTGTTATTTATTCACAATGCCAATATTATAACAACAATAAAAAAAAACTCCGACAATTAACTACAAGAAATACAAGTTTTATGCATAAAAACTACGAATGCTACATAATCGCGTTGTCGTGTTGTATATCAATCGCGGGTAGGAAGCGCGAGTGAAAGCCAGCCTTTCTGTCACGCGGCGCACGCGCAGTGAGCCTAGCCGCGGTGCACAATGCAGCCACAATCTGGAATCGGTCTAGATCTGAAGATTTGTAACTGATTTGTTAAACATGTTGAATGGAGGAGAAACTTGTTCGTTTTGGAATAATCACGAGGGGAGCTGATTATGTTGTGAAGGCTGTACCAGGGGCTAGCAAGTAAACTGGAAGTTATTACTTTTAACTTAAATCATACTACATCAAGCATTGATATTTGAAATACAATATTTGCTAAATTGTCGGTTTACCTATATTCGCATCTCTACGTGGAAAGCCAGTGCACAGTTTTCACATTCTTACATCATATTGTACTTGTCCAACATGTTTAAAAACTTTTAGTAGGTAACTAACATGGTCCCTAGACATTTTATTTCTTGCAGTTGACCATTTCTGCAGTACTTGTGAAGCATGGGGGATTTAAGTTGCGTAAGCGGTGACACAATCGACATAAGAGTTATAGCTGCCGCACACAATGCCCGATAGTGGACATAATTTAGCTCACGTCGAAGGAACCAAGTATTTTATCAATTTTAATGGACCCGACGAAGGTTTTCTGGTTTGGACTTGTTGCTATAAAGTACTGTTCAAGTTGGGCCGTATTTTATAAGACTAATAGGTACCGCACGAAGCAAAGGGTCAATCAAGAAACTGAATAGCGGTCACATGATGTCCGAACAAACTTTAAATAAAACCCTCGAATACACAAAATGTCAATCGTTTTTTCATAGTAACACATTACTTTTAAAAATTATCTGCCAATAAGTACAGTAATCAGTTTAAATATTAATAATAATAATACTGACTTGAAACTGTATTTTTAGAGTTAAATGCAATATTATGCATACTCTGTAGCAGTCTGTAGACTTTCACTGTAACCGCTCTCCAATCGCAACGCTAAATCTTTGCTGAAGAATAATTTCATCTATTTGCTAACGAAACCCTTTAATTATAATATAACTAATAAATTAAATGCGATCCCTATTTTGAAGCGTGGTAGTTTTCGAGTCAACATTTAGCCTGTGACACTGCCAAATAACATGGAATCCTACTTGTAAAATCTTTCTCAAAATTGGTTATGTTGGTCCCGAGACACAAAAAATTGATCTACTGAAACTTGTAACTTAATTATTTTCTATACTAATACAACATTAAATAATAGAATAGAAAATAATATATTAAAATTAGCGGAGAAAATAGTTCAAAAAGGTATGCCTATTCTGCACGCGGCATTACAATTACATGACATTTTCACATTATTGTCAAACGATTGCAATATGAATCAATTTGGTACGAGTATAGCCGACAGGTAAAAGTGGTAATTACGTTTCGTCATTAACTGCCTGAAGATTAAAAGCTTAGTGTTATCGGCTTTACGTAATAACAGTAATATAATATGTAATAACTTGCATAGAAAAACATTTGCAAGGAAGTGTTTTGCACAAACGTGATTGTCAAGAATGAAAAACAAACCTTGTTGGGAACTAAGAGGCAGATAGGATACCAGTAGCTTCTCTACTAATTTGATCTCATAAAATAGTGTAGTGTTCAGAGATTACATTCATTGGTATATTTTCGGTCTCTGAAATTAGTATTTTCATAAAATACTACGGCACCATTTTTCCGAGCAATTTATATTTTAATATGATTGCGTAATTAAACAAAGGCAATTAAGGTATAACATTTCCTTAGTCTTCAATCTAATTGATCCATGATCATAGACTTGCACCAGACAAGGTTTACCATAAAACCTTCTTGGCTGATAAGGTGAACACGCTCTTAGCTTACCACACGTTATAAATACATGTGACATGCAATACGTAACATAAATAATGAAAAATAAGGTACATATATATCATTTTTATGTACAACAATATAAATGAACGGCGACCCTGACGCTGCACTTGCGCGCACGCATTTTGCGTGATCAATTTTTTACCGCTCACTAATTGTATCGAGTATAATGTTCACGTATCGATAAATATTTATCGATTCTATTACAATAGTTTGCTTTATTGTGGTTGAATATATATATTACCGGGTAATACCTGGTAAAACCTTTGTGGTTTTCATGTCTGAGACACAAATGTAATTAAAAATAACAATTTTTTTCCTATGGAAATAGTCACGCTCCTACCTCTAAATAAACTACAAAAAAATAGCTTTAAATATTTAATACAAGCATTTTTTTCTTAGAAAATTCTCTCACGTGCCGCCTTAAATGGCGTCCGCATTGTGGCCCCCGAAACCTCGTAATTCGCAGAACTCTCCCGCCTGATCCGACCCCAGCACCAAAGCTTGAAAGCATCACAACCAATGACTTATCAGAATTATGTATTCATATTAATAAAATAGGAGCTACTTACAAGCAATGGTTAATTATAGAGCTTAGTATTAACGAACTCTCGTAAGAGTAATGGAACTTCTTGAAGTTTCAGATTTATTGATGGGGCTTACAATTTGAGCGCCTCTCTTATTTTCCTGTGAAAAACTTCTTTTTACTATCCTTTTCAAAATAGAGTTAGAACCGAACCTCTTTTTTTAAATCAACTTCTCAAAAAACATAAATTAATAAAATTATTATAGTCAAAGTAAAACAAAAACTGAAATCCAGAAATGACATTTACAATAGCTGAAAACCAAATTCGCATCATAACAAAGAAAAAAACTTGAACCAAGTGGACAGATATATCTTAAAGTACGCAAACATTAGCTCACAATACGGTAAAACAAACATGGCCACATAAATCACCAGAACGGATGCTTAGATGAGTCATCCAGAAAGTATAAAGTATTTTAAAACGCGAATACCATAAGGCGCTCGCCACGTGCCGTTTGGGCGCGCGTTTGAATCCCGGCTGCGTCTATTTGCGGTAAATGGGTCAAGCCAATCCCAACTTAGCTGCGAGAACGAATACAAAAAGAGTAAAGTGAAGAGCGCCGGGTGCGCACGCGCAGCGTCAGACTACGCCGCTAACGGGAGTTTAACGTTGATGTGTTTTGATTTAATCTTCGTTTATATTTTAACTTAGTCTTTTTCTATTAAATTAAAGCTGTTAGTAATGCAATTAAACCCTATATCAGTTTTAGTAAGTACACAAAAAGGGGTGTAGTTTAAATGTAACTTGATCAATCATTCAGGTAGCTTGCGGATTTTAAACTTGCTTGGTAGCAGAAGGCGTCATTTTAAACATAGTTGACAGACACTATGATAACAATTAGCTATTAATTAATATCCACACCAGTAAAAAACTGATGAAAAGCTAACCGATATACATTTTCACAATCGCTCGGTGATTTATCCCATCACAAGATCACTCTTTAATCTCACATTCGAATTTCTTGTACATGACACGACGCAGCCGACTCACCCGCCAAGGTTGGGAAAAGAATAGTGGTCGGCATTGGCGCACACATGTATAATAAATACATTGAACACAGCCAGTATACAAGGCGGAAGTGTCGCCTTCGAGACTCGTTCGCCTTACCAGTAATGCCGATACATTTAACATGTCTATATACGTTCATAATAAGCTCTATACTTGTTTTTGATCTTGTAAAAATATGCTGTTGTTTGTCGTCTAAATAGTTCGCTGTTAAAATTGGAGCGGGTTGTCTTGAAAGTCAAAGCAATTCTCGAAAAAAGAATAAAATTTTGACAGTAGGTACAATTCTCGGTCAAATGCATAATCTCGGTTTAAATTTGTGAGTTAGCCGAGTGCACTAACTGCAGTCAACGCTAATCCTAATCGCGTGGTGTCGGTGTCGATGCGCGCGCGCACGGTGCATCGTCCGCGTTGCGCAACCGCCGCTATTTATACACCCCCTCGCCTAACCGCGCCGGAACTGCTCCGGAGAAAGTTTGCACTATATTTTTAATATTACACATATTTTATCTAGGATGACTTCTAAAAGAAGGCTAAACATATTAAATGTTTTATTTTAGTAATTTCCTAAACGATTGACATTATGTTCATGCCTAGCGACAGCGTCATATCAAAAAATATCTAATAAATTTATAAATTTAAATTAGTATTTTACAAAAGACATTTGCAAATTTCGTATATGTATTGACTTACATTCAAATCAATCGGCATTTTCCTACCGAGTTTTCCAGCAAACGACGTACCTAATTAGTCTCATTAAACTGCAGACAAAATACAGCCAAACGTGACTCGGTAAACAAGCAATCTGCGTTTTAAGATAGTGCATAGTTTAGTGTTTGCTGACGTCACAGTTACGTCACTACACATAATAATGGTGATTAGAACGCCGCTCGATCTCTCACCTCGAGAAGATTATCTGCTAGACTGCGGCCAGAAGCTTACACCAGACAGAAATGTATAATTAACCAATTTAACCTTTAGACAGTTTGTGTGTTTTCACTTTCAATAAACATTGCGCTTTAATTGGAAAATTACCTCCCATTCTGATGAGGTGGACATCTATTTGCCATTCATTATGTAGTTGTTACCGACTGTCTCAGTAAAAGAATATTAAAGCAATGTCAATGAATAGGGTTATTTTTTGTGTTTAAATCTATATTTATTTTTCCGAAAGTAATTTTTTACAATCGATATTTTTAATTTAAATAGTTAAAATATTTTCTCATCCATCAGCCAAATTATTACAATATTAGACACGTGTGGTTGCCTTTATCTAAACAATAAAGATTACAAAAATAAACTACTTTAAAGTTGACGTTGGCGTGACGTTTCAACTTCGGAAATACATAAAAGTGACGTCAGGCTGAAGTTTTATTTACCGCTATTTAATCAATAGGGAGTCGCTCTCAAAAATATAGAAATTTGAACAGTACAGGACGGATATTGTGAAAAAAATATCACTCCTATTGTAATACTAAAATCTATGAAAAAATAACAGTAAAACGTGCTGTGGGAGATAACATGAGGTACATACACGTTAATTTGAGTTGCAGCGAGTAATGTGTGTATCGAGCAAGTAATTGTTCCCAACATGAGTAACATGGATGCCTCGCCCACGCCGCGGAGCACAACACGCGTACTTGGACGAAGATCTTGTTTACTACCCCGGGGTACATACACCTACTTATTTTGGAAGGACTTGGATAAATAGTGCGAGCAATATTAACTTCTATTTAGGTTCGAAAAATAAAGTGCCAACATTAGTCCTTAGAATTTAGTGTATGTCTTTCAATTCAAATTAAAATCAATTTGAGGCACCCTTGCCGTGTTCTTGCTTTTCTTATTATGAATAGAAAATTTTATTTGTTTATTTTTTTTTACTTGTGTATGGTGTATTAAGTGGTGTTGGTGTTTTAAAAAGTGGTATTTTTTATTTTAAATACTTAGATATGCGTACAACATCTGCGTATGCATGAGACTAACAAATAATATTTAGGTTGAAAATCAAATAAAGATTCCACTCTTTCCTAAAATAAAGACGAGGTTACCCACACACACGTACGATCAAACAGTTATTATTAAATATTGTTATTAGATAATCGTCCTCGCTTATTTATAAATAAGTTTAAAAACAAACCGTATTAATTTGTTGTCAAATCGCTCGCGAGCCGTGCCCACTTCCGCGTACTATTTCAAATTTGTCGTGTAAGGCCGCGCGAAGGTTGAAAAAGACAATTCATGAATAATACAAGAAGAACGAACTGATTAATCTGATATCTAGTTTATTTAACAGGGGTACTTACATATAACACTGAAGTATTGACGAAGCAAAATGTCTAGAAGAACCAATGTTTCAAGTGGTGATGTGAGTACGTCTTAGAAACAAAATACTTAAGAGATCTTCAGCAGTATTATTATGATAGTGATGCGTCAATCAATATAGCAATATTATCAATAATTTCGATTCATACCTATAAATAACTTTTAAGTATTATTTTCCCTACGACCAAGATAGAGCAAGCGCGTCCTGTTTGTTGCTAATTAAATCAACTGCCGATCTAATACATGACTTCCAGCAGAACTCCGGTACAAACAATTAAAGCACTATTCTTAGGCACATTGTACACACATACAGCATTATCAAAGTCTAATTAGAAAAGCAAACAAATCTTAGTTACCAAACAAACAAGCGGGAGTACACAGCCGCGTAATGAATGGCGCACGTTTTGCTACAAGCTGTCAAGTGTTCCACAATGATGATGATTGTTTTCTACCCTCGGCGGGCGTTGGCCGGCCGCCAGGGTGCGTCGCCCCGGCCGGCCATTGTCTCTGATCGATTACGAACCGAAATAGACGTGATGCATTACTGGCCACACGAGATTCTTTTCGTGACGTTACCCACATGTGTGGGAATCTTCGAAATTTTACGTGGAATCGATGGTCCGCTGTTCGATTTGACGTTTTTGTGTTTGGCGTCGATGTCCAGTCTTAAAATAGCTTTTCCCTAGTAAACAAATAAGTCCCGGCACTATTACTAGTATTATGGTAAAGGATCACGCATTTGCAGCGTTCTAACGAGTCTTGAGTGGACTCTGACAACCTGCGTAGGATTAGCAGCTGGTACGTTTAGCATTCCCGTTGGATTCCTGATTAGACTAAATATAGAGCTAAACGTTCTTGTTATACGCCGAGACGTGGGCTATGAAAAAAAGTCCCTTTCTTAATCCTTAGGATGTTTACTAAATGTCTTTAGATAGGTTAATGATCACTGATAGCTTAAACAAATCAAAATTAAATTATTAAATGTAAAATGCTCCTCAAATGGAGAGCTTCATAAGACCATATTTAATGCTAACTGAAGAGTCTTCGTAGAGTAATCAAATTAAAAGCATTAGTGATTTAGGTTAAAATATTTTTGACGTTGGTAACATTTAATGAAAATTAGAATACAAGAAGTTAGGCGATTTAATTGTTCAGTTTTCGGAAGCTTTTAAAACAAAGCCTTCAACTTGTTTCTAAACAATTACTGTTGGTAACTTTGAAGTCATCAGATAAAAATGTTAACGGAACAGCTACAAACATATTTTGTTATTATTTCATTCACTTCTCGCTTAGTTTTGAGTTAAAAACTTAAATTTCATGATACATTTAAAAGAATCAAATTATAAACGAAACCTAGGTAATTCCTAATACCTGCACAAGAAAGCAACAGGACACATAACCTGTGTTTTCGGTAGCATGCGCGTGCGCACGCGAAAAGCGTCGGGCGTCCCTTGTCCCGGGGTCGACGGACTTGGTGCGGTCACGCCGGCCGTTCCCCGGCCGCGGGAAAATGGGGAAACTATTGTTGCGCACAATGCGTGTGCTTCCGTGTCAACCAACCTGGGATGCCGCAAATTACCGTACGATGGCGAAGATAACCTTCCCACAGGTGCTATCCTTATGTATGTAGGTTTTTGTACTTATTAATTAGGTATAATAAATTCAATTACTTCAGGGTCTGGACAGACGTAGGTACAAGGCATTATAGTAGAAGCGAGTAGAAAACTTCCATTGCATGCGAAAGACGTTCTTGTCCCAAGTGACGTATCCTTGTCAGTTTAAAACATTAAAGCGTTTCGGTAGAAGTATACTAATATATTCTCATTTAGAAATCAATTTAATATTACGAAATATGTTTCTACGAAATACGAAGTTTCTATGTTTGTACGAAATATGTTCACTATTTTGGCTACCACGGGGCCTATATATAAGATAAAGATATACGTAGTGACGGGCTTTTTAAGATAAACATTTTCGTCATAGGATTACTAATGTTCAAATCTCGTGGTTTTGGCATATCATGCCAGAATAGCTCGCAGATGGTAGATTTTTTTGTACTTTTTAAAAAGTTTTGGAAAATTCTCACAATATCTTTAAAAAAATCGTAGCCAATGTCAGTGTTAGTGTCATTTTGATGTATGAGCTATATTATTATATCCATTCAGTATTTCTTTCACATAAGAGTGACAAACATCCATCCATCCATGCTGACAAACTTTCGCGTTTACAGTAGGTACCTAATGGAATGATAGAAGTACTTACAATATAATCTTATTCTAAGAGTATGAAGGCTTATTGTTTCGTAAACCTGTTGTGTCGAAAGGGAGGGCAAAGGACTTTCTTCGCACTTTCCACTTTGCAGGTAGCTGCAGTGCTGGTCGCATGATAGTTCAGATTACAAAACTAAGCAACCTTTGTTCACAATAAGTACCATCTTAGAATAAGTCTGACCTCAGAGAATATATGCCCTATAGCTAATGTATGCCCGATGGCCATTGTACGCTTCGCTGATTTCTTTATTGTTATGTTTCTATAAGTCATGCGTGGGATCTTTCCAGGATTGTAACGGTAAAGTCCTGTTATAATAGTAGATCCTGCATACTAAATTATGCACACACGTCAGCAAGCTATTTGCATAAAAACAGTTGCTTTCCTGAACATTCCATACTTTGAGTATATTACAGTATGGACCTTGGTTAACCTAGTGGATTAATATATTCAAAATATCCAATGAGGGAAGAAAAATAACGGAAATATACATTCTTTTGTATGTAGGTTTATTTAGCTGGAATTACAAATGAGAAGGAAATTTAAAAATAGTAACTAATTACGTGCAATGTTCGTTATTTCAATGGCGGCTCTTTCTCATGAAATATCATTTAAAAATCGAATAACGTTCCTCAAAACATGCATTGTGTGGATTTTATTTTATTTTTTAAGCTGACAATACTGGGACATTGGAAACGCATGAGAATACCAGTGTGAACATTTATTGTTGTTGAAAAAGTATACAAACTTTTTTTAAGTCAAAAAATAACGTTGTTTACTTTTATATAAATTGTTTGAAATAAAAAGTGAACTCAAGTATATACTGTGAAGGCTTATACAACACACAATAATAATATGTATGTAGTCAAATAAATAACGCTACGATTCCTTTAACACTTCGTCGATTGTCAATCGTATTCACAATATCACATTATGAAAATGATAAAAGACTGATGAAAATCTTAATTTATTTAAAGAAAATCAATCAGATACAATAACAAAAAGTTGGTGGGCGATTAAAGCGCCGAACCGCTGTACTGAGTACTAGGATCACATAAACATAAGAAGATCATCGCTCCACGACATTGACTAGAACTATGTGTTCTCCGCGCACCATCATTTGTGGAATGTATCGCGAGCACTCCCATATACCCTTCCCGAGAGGTGTTTCGGTCACCTCTGGGACTGATGAAATAGATGCTGCTGTACCTTTAGGGACCGGTCTGCCTACGAACAATTATACAAATTAGTCACAACTTTCAAGTAAAACTTAAATGAAAAGTGTTTTAGTATCTTACCTAGTCCTGGTGGCACTTTTCTTTTCCGAGGCCCCTTTCGTTTCCAAACTTCTAAAACATCACTAAGCGCCATGTTCCACTGCTTGTCGAAGGCCACCAGGGTAGCATGCAACACGCCTCTCACACCGGTCCCGTGACGAGTAATTATCTGTCAACAACATTATATAATTAAGATTACAAATACATTTAAAAAGATAATTCGATTATCGTCATTGTCTTTCTAAGATAACGGTACTTTTTATACATTGATGAGCAATCTACATTAAAAAAATCGGTAGCATTTTTAACAAAACATGATCATTAATCATTCCTCTATAATGAATATTCTATACAAATTATTCTATGTACTTAAAAAAAAAACATGTAATGAACAACAATTTTCAGGACCCAAGTGTATGTTTCGTTCTTAAATCACATTTAAATACACTGAAAATTACTCATGTTTCGCTTTTAAATACTAAGGAAAACTTCTTTGGAAAACTTTGAAAGTGTTCGTAATTAGATGGAAGGGCATGTAAACCGCATAAATAACGCAATGACTCTTTGTTTCAGACGGTACGTTGCATGACAGCGCGAGGTGCCTGCCTGCCTCATGTGTTCACACGGAACCCCGCCTCACAGCATAGCGACATACAACCAAGCCCTATGGTGAGTATATAGTGTATCTTGTAGACGCAGAACATTAAGATAAATCAGATTTAGTCAGTAAAGATAAAAAAAATGCCAAAATGGGTAACAACTAAGAGGCTATTTGTGTCGTCATCAGCGTAATTTTGCGTAGATCCGGGAAACGTGTGTTTCCTTTGTTTATTACAATATTTTTTGGACATTCGCCATGTGAATCAATTACTATGTTTAGCTTAAAAATTCTAGATTCACAACACTTGTACATTAAAACTATATGTAAAGTAATGTTAAGAGTAGAGAATGTGAGCGGCTCTGTGTAGTGCGCTCGTGTGGGAACCTCGAGGTGATAGATGGCAAGGTGCGCGTCGGGCTTAACAACGGGTGAGGTCAGAAAGGAAACTGTAACATTGACACCATTCACTATCACAGTTACTACTTATACTTACAGTTACTACTATTTTAAGATGAGCTCTTTGGAGCAACGAAGAAACTGCTCAGACTTGATTTTCCTTTATAAGACCCTAAACCATTTGGCGATCGTACCGGAGTTGGTTTCGGAAGTCGGTCTAATTGTGCCTCGCCGTACCTCATACCGATCCAATTTAAAATTGGAAACATTCAAAATGCCTAATCACAAAAACAGAACTAATCTTGGTCGTTCAGCTCCTTTATACCGGTTTTTGTCTAGCTACAACAAACTGAGCACGCGCTCTAACAGCTTGGACATATTTTCAAACAGTCTAAATGAATTCATCCGTAACGTCCTCGGTGCTTGATCGATTTCTTTGTTGATTTGATTTGATAAGTCTTTTACATTGAACATACTAATTTGTATTTTAACTCAACCCATTTATTGCTTTCCACTTTAATTTTTAATTTTTAAAAATTTAATTTTTATTTTTATTTTAATTGTAATCTGTAATTTTTGTAGCTTAAATCAATATCCGATTTATAAATTATAAATAAATTAAAGAAAAAAAAATTCTATTCTAACTAAATTATAAATGTATGTATTTTAATTTAATTGAACTAGTGGTTATGTTAATTTTATTTAAATTTTTAACTCAAACTTAAATCTACTTTAATCTTTTTGGGAATTATGTACTATGTCCTAATTGTTTTTTGTTACTTTATAATCATATTTATAATTATTTTCCTATTGCAATTCAATCAATGGTTTTCATATTTGCAATTTAATTTCTTTTAATCATTTTATTTTGTTTTTATTAATGTTTATGCAAGTGCTGTGCACACCTATAAGTGACAAATTCACCGCATCGCTGTTTAATTCTAATATTTAATGTAATGAGTTAGTGAATAAGTCGTTGGTGTGTCAATAAATAAATAAATAAATAAATAAATAAATCACACATCAGTATAAAATGCTGCGACCTTCGACCAGGACTATTTTTATGACCATCAAGTCGTTATCACCACATGACTGCTAGATCGCCAGTCCGCAAGGGCGGCGCTATAGACACATGTAAGTGCTATAATTCAATCAGTAACAAACAAACATGCTCGGTGTTGTGGCGGAAGGCGCGGTGGCCTCGGCGGGGGCCGATTTAATTCGTAAGTACCGCGCCAAGGTCCCGCCGCCGCTTGTGTATGGAAACTTTTTGATTTTTCCTCCTCTGTAGTTTTCGGTATTTTTTATGCTGCTAATGACAAGGTGACAGAAGAACGCGTGAGCAGACTCACGAATTTCAAGGAACAAAGACATTTAATTTGTATTTTTAAATGAGTTCTAAGAATTCATGTGATGACCTTGACAATCGAATGCTATGGTAAAATGTAAAGGGTCATTAATAGAGTTGACAGCAGTTTGGGGACATTCAGACGTATTTCCATTAGGTTGGAACCCAGCCAGATAAATAAAAGGTAGACAGAATGCACTGTACGACAAACATTCAGACAGGGTTCACTGGGGCCACATGGTCAAGTATAAATATTTTTACTCAGTGGAAATATACTCTACTCAGCTCTGACAAAAATAGAACTTTCGTATATTTTAAAAGTATTTTGTTCAAACTACAAACATGGGTTTTGCAGTAAAACCAATGGAACATCATTTTCATATTGTGTGGATATCAACGTTTGATGACTTGATCTTTAACGTCTGTCCAAATCATTATGCTTCTCATAAGATTCAAGTGGAATGTTCTCTCCGGGTCACAAGGTCTACTTTAATAACAACAACAGACACAAAGGGCACGAACTTTAATATATATAGTATCCATTAAAATATCCATTACGGTGTCTGTACGCCCCATATATTCAGCTTGAGCCATGTAAGGGCAATGTAAATAAAATTCAGCGATTTTAAAGTGACAGCTAGAATGACGCCGTGGGCTTCCGGGTTGAAAGTTGCTTTGGGACCAAGGTCGGCTTCTTACCGTCAGAGGGCACTGCTCTGTACGCTCAAGTGTGCTTACGTCACTCAGCACTTGCGACCTTATATACAGTCCTTACTTTAACATAGCCTTATACAGAACCGCTGAAGCGGTGCCTTTTTGAGTATTTATGAGAACGTTTGCACGAAAGAAATGTGAAAGAAAGCAAAAAAAGGAATGATTAGAACCAGGGTGTAAAACTTCATGTATTTCCTCGTCGGTATTATTAGATATATTTTTTGTTTATCACTTCAAATGTATTTATGGTAACATCGGCGCTCCTGCATTAGGTTTAATGAATGGGCAAAAACACAAATATTTTTTTGTGGAAAAACACTCTGATAGAAGCGGACAGGTGCGCCCGCAGTGTGCACGATGCCCACCATGCACCTGTCTATAGTTATGTACGTCACCATCAGCACACGTACCATTACATCACAAATTACCATCGGCGCGAAACAACTACAAAATATGGATAATAACAGGATTCTCTCAAAATAAAAACGACCACACAAATAAAACAAAACCCCTAATAGTGAAAGGGAAATTGGGACCTTCAGAACGAATGATGATGTCATTTCACGACCTTCCAGCCAGATATTTTATTTCTCACTTCTGATTTAATTATTTCAAAGGTACAGTAATGGATTTACTCAGAAGCAAGGGGCGAAAAATCAATAAAAGCATTACGAAAAGGGCACTTGAACATTCAGATAGTTCCGAGTCTTAAGTAGCGCCTTGGACGGGGTCGGCGACAAGTGGAAGTGTCCAGGAAGATGTTTAGATGCAATTTAACAATCATAGTCGAACCGCCAGTCGCAATTGTACGCCTTGGAAGCGACAATGGACATGACCTAGCTCCTTGAAAACGATTCGTGATTTTTCTGGATCCTTCCGGGAACTTGCCCACAGTCACTACTATGATTGACACTCGGAAAAATATGCAATTTAACAATAACAGTGACATCGAGGGAACTATTTAAAACAGGTGAAGGAAGGATACGAGCCTCCCACGATGCTACTGGCTTATTGGGTGAACTATGTTGATTACTTGATAAGACGTTATTAGAGATAAGAGTTAAGGAAAAATATGACAATAGCTAACTAGTTAGGTATGAATACATGTAAATAATTAAGTGCTATTACACAGCATTTTGGAACTGGAAGTTAGTACCAGATGAAACGCACTGGTTGAGACAAATTACCTCAATTGTTTGTTACATGAAAGTTGACGAAATAATGCTGTTGAGTGAAAATAACGTTCCGCTTATTTATTACACCAAATATGTCCATTTGAGAAATTGGATTCGTATTTGATATTTCGTATGCTCATGTTATCCCGCCATATTGAAACATACTTGGCACAACAGACTATCTATAAAGTGTGAAATAGCACTATACAAATGTTATTGCACTTCCTGATTATCGTGAACGAAATAAACGGACGTCCCAGGAAGAAGCCGCTTCAATTGATGGGACGTAATTCGCAGCCACGGCCGGAGACATTTGGCTCGGCGACGCCAAGGCGAAGGGCGCTGGGCACTGGGCAGCGCCCAGCCTGTTACGCAACACGGCTATTTTCAACAAACTGATATTGTTGGCGATTGTACGGAATCCACTGGCAGATGTGGCCGCCTACTGATTATTACGAATGCTCACGACGTATAGCGCTGCACGGAGTAGACAACTCAGAATTTTAGTAAAAGGTATAATAACATGGGATAGATATGCAGCAAGTTGTCTGTTAATCAGTTTACTTTCTATATTTATGCTTTCTTTATCTGATGACGACAAATAACCTTTTAGTTAAGTTTATTAAGTCACAAAAACAGAACACATCCTTAATATTAAATTCACCGTCGACAAGTACTTTTCTCGTTTAACCCCCAGTAAATTTTCACGTTCAATGTCTTGAAAAGTGTAAGGTAATGCATCGCAGTTCATTATTCCTATCGTTTTCCTTCGGCATTACGTTCTATTACAATAGAGCGTACAACGAGCATAATAATGTAGGAGTAACCACTGTAACTCGAACGGAAGGAAAAAGCTCTGGTTTCGTAACTCGAAGGCTGTAACCGTGAAGATGTGAGGCCGATCGCAATCAGGGATGTGAATTCAGAATTTCAGCTAATATATTACTTAACGCACTTGATTATACTGCTTCGGTAATTGTTACTCATGCCTTGTGTAATGGTTTGTGGATAGGCTTGGTCGTTCAAGTGTTAAGGCAAGTCGAACTAGTTTTTGTTGTTGTAGTAAGGTCAAGTGTGTTCTGAAAGCACTTTTGTTTTTTAAATCGACGTTTTAGTATCAACGTGACTTAAATGTAAACTTTGGGGTAATTTACTACCCTCTTAAAATGTCTAAGAAAATGTGACAGAATCATGTCCTATGGTAATGCGGTGTGAATACAGTACGTCAGTGAAAGTGCACGGCGCATGCGCTGCATCAGTTCAGCCACGTTTCTCCTCACGCGGCCGTCCACATGATAATGATCATTTTAAGGATGAATAACGATGTGAGATCTCGTCAAGCGTTAACTACACTGATTGATTATGTACATTTTGTAGAAAAAAATATCCACCGTAATTGAGAGCACCGTTGGTTATTTGTGAAGCTACTGTAAAGAACTATCCAAAATTTGTCAAAACAGATATGAAAAAACACTTTTTCATTCTCGCCTTTTAATTCCAAGAGAAACTGAAATCGTGGCCTGTTATTCATCAACATCTCGTAAGCTTTTGAAAACAGAATCTATATAAATTTCTCGTATGCTTATGCCATCATCAATATAATTAAAAGCATGTTAGTATTTGTTTACCTAACATGGCTCATAAAGAAATCATGTTATAAACTTTCTTTATTCGGTGTAAATAACTTACCTCACTATCTACGAGTTACTTAACTGTATAAGTGCCTCATGTATAGATTATATTATTTAATGAGCGTTAATAAAAGATAACTCCAAGTTCTGTTCGACGCTTATTAAATATAAGTATAATGTATTATATATTCAAGTTGATAATAAACAATAATTCACTTGAGTGAATTGCCAATAAATGTAATTATAGCCTGCGATATCGAATACAACTATTTTAACGGCATAATTGATGTAACGAAGATATATACATATGCGTTTACATCAATCTGAAAGTCAGATAGTGTAAACAAATATTTAGTTGAAATGAGTTTTCCTAATGAACCAGAACGGAACTGAATGAAAATAAGACACGTTAAGATGAAACTTACAAAAAAAAACATGGGGCTCTAACCGACTTTTTTTTTCGTTTGTAATCGATGCGACATTTTTTTTAATTTCCTTCAATTGATTCAAGCCTTACTATTGACACACTAAATATCGTTCGACCTCACCTTAAATATAATCACGACACATCCTTGACTGCGCTCATCTGAGGCCAGAATTCACCTAACAAAGTTCAATGACGCGTGATTTATTCGCCATTTATATAGGTCGCGGACTTTAAGGCTAACTTTATTAAAAATACAAAAAAAAGGTCGCGACTACATATTATGCTACCAGCTCTAAAAAATCTATAATCCAGCTGCAAGAGTTTATGACTGATAAAAGTAATATATGTGCATTTCAAATGTTACGTGATCCATCGATTGTGAAATCTGAATTGAAATCAGCCAGTTAATGGACGATATCTTTGCGTGACGCTCTGGAATTTGTGTGTGAGCTCGTGTGATGTCTCATCATCATAATAGATCGAAAGAAATAGGTTATGTAACAATAAATTTAGTTTTAATTGCAATTATGAGTCATAAAGTATTCAAAACGAACCGTTAACAAAGCGTAACGGGATAGCGCTCATATCACTTTAAGATCCATCTGGAGTCCCTCACGACATGTCACGTAGAGAAGAATGCCCGACCTTGAATGAACTCCAAATATTCCGCCATATCCCAAAGCTGTGACCATTGACCGCTAGAGAAAGTAAACACGACACTTGTGCGACGTACGTGCGGCCTTGGCGAGGCCGTCCCTCACCGCAAACAAACAAAACAAGACTTTACACATCAACTACTTGAGTCCAAATTCGTCCGTCACCTATTTGGCCGTTCGAAAAAAATGTAAAGCCGACCTTGAAAACTGCACCTTACCTAGTTGTGGATAGAGTACACATTTGTGGATTAAGTAGTAGAGTTGTATCTATTGCGGCAGAGCCAGGCAGTACCCCCACGTCGCGTCGCAGTGAAAGTGAACGGTGACGCTGCCGCGGCGGCGCACGCGGAAGCGTAGCGCGGTAGCTAAGGTGAAGGTATGATAATGTGATTAGTATTTACTCGCATGTCTCGTTCAGGTAATACTGGATAATAAAACTGTATATTTATAGACGTGTGGACGTTCGAGTTCCACGGGCTTGTGGTCGCGATTTGACAGCGATGAAAGTGGTTCTACGACTGCGAATTGCACGGATCGTGCATGATGCATTTGACACACCACTAAGGAATGCAGTTTGGAGTCATTTATTGGTTATAAAGAGTTTATTGGTATTACAAATTTCTTTTACTTGAACTATTTTTCACCTCAACTAAAAATGAGTCAGCCTAAAGAAATCATTATTGCTAGGCCTTAAGCGATTATCAAATTGTATTTCCGATCTACAATACTCGAAATCCGTTTGTTTACATAACACAACGACCGATAAGCGTTACGGATATCCCCTTTCCAAGGTCAGTGTCAAAGCCAAATTCAAAATGTCAAAGCTCTCACTTTCCTAAACGCGAACGGACGCTGTTACGTAACGTCATTACGTTTTGCGTTCGAAATCTATTAACTAGCTTGAAGTTAATAATAACAAGAGTACTCTTAATCGATGGTAATGCGGACAGCGATTGTATCTCTACAATTTTTTAACCATTTTGTGTTAAGGTGAAACTAAAATATTCTTAACAAAATGTTTCGCGGTATAAGGATAACTTGATATTTTGAGTGGCAAATAGTACATTACAATTATATATATGCCTGTATATTTTGCATATAATCCTCGATCGCAAAACAAGTTTTTATGCGGCGTTGTCAATCTTCATCTGATTTGCATACGGGCCTATCACAATATACGAAACTGCCGCGAAAGTCACTAACACGGTCTTATGTTGCGCAAACGCTCCAGATCCGCCACTCTCGATTTCGGCGCAAGCGCAGCCGCCACGGTCACGGGCACCTGACGCCGTGTTTTTGTTTCGTACGGCATAATTCGGGGCAGTGACGTCACGAGACACTGGTCACCTGCCTGTATTTGTTACGCTATTAGTGTAGTGTTATTTGTTTGTGTTGTTCCTCTTCAGTCGTTAAAATTTGGCTTTGGTTTAAGGTAAATATTTTCCTCAATTTTCTTACAAAATTTGTTTGATAAAAAAAACCTAGGTTTCCTGTAATCTTTAGACAATCAAAGAGCTTAGCTATTTAGAAAAAGCTTGAGTCTTTTTAGTCCGCGGCTTCCGTGCTTTTTTCCTGGACCTTCGCAGAGAATAATATAACAATACTTGCTACAGTCTGTGCATTCAGCCGGCGAGTTCACTTGACGATGATTTTTTGCCTTTACGCTTGACAGCTCTACTTGAAAAAGCAAAAACTCATCAAGAGCGTTTGAATTCTATTTGCTCGCAATAAACGGCTAGATACCACGATTGTTCAAGTTCAAGCTTCTGCTAATGATTTTTTTATATATTTATAAGTACGTGGCAAGTAAAGATTTTTTTTAAGTTACTTTAAAATAATAACGGCCAATCTATCCGCGAAAACGAGCTCAGATAATCTGAGATGAACGGATAAGTCGATTTGTTAAGTCAATATAAAGTTTATTGCGGGTCTAAAGTCTTGAACTTTCCGAACTTAAATATTAAACATTGAACTTAATTGATTCTGACCACCAAATTGTCCAGTGACCTTTGAAACTGCATTGTTACACGAGCGAGGAAGGAAAATTCGTCCGGAAATTCAGTCGTGCATAAAGATCCAGGCGAAAAAATACCGGAATCAAATAAACGGCCTTCCTCGACACTCGACAAGGCCAGCCCTTTATCGGATGATAAAAAACGCTCAAACATTATGATAACTACGTCTCAAGGTCTAGCTCACTGGGTAAAGGTCGAGGTGTATTTGTTTTTATTTGGATAAGAATAACCTCAGGAGTGTTTTTCCGAGTTCACGTCATATTTACATTTGAATCTGGAAAATTTTAATTGATCCTACTAGAAGGTTACATTTTTCCGCTTGACTTACATGTTCCATTAATCTAAAAGCATTGTATTGTGACGATGAGAGCACGAAGTGTTATTATGGTTATTTAAAAGCAAATCGTATACGACAAAAAATCTAGTAAACTTCAGACTATTAAAGTTACTTCATTTTAAGGCCACGCGAGAGAACTATAAAATTGCAGACATTCAAGCGTACTTAAGACGAGTCTGCAAACATTTTGCTGCGCATACGCAATGACATTGTCACGTTATGTTTGATGGATCCATTAGCACTGTCAAAACGTGCAGTTATGCAACCGTATTTGCAGCTTCGTGCTTCGTTTTGATGGTTAGAACCTCTCTTGACGTAAAAACTATATTGAATACTGTAGTATTGTCTGAGAGGGATACCGTTATCGGATCGTGGAGGTTAGGTAGGAAATCAATATAACATTTAAACATTTAGTTGATGGTATCTCTTCTTGAAGTTCCCACATCACATTTATGCCCACATCTGAAGCCAGGCCGCCTTTTGAATGTAATCCCCGTTCAAAAATTCTATATTGCTGGACGATGTAAGCTTGAGAAAAGATTAGACGGTACGAGTTAATTGCGATGGTCTCAAGTCGGCCTTTCTCACACCATCTTTGGATTGATGTGTCAGGCTGCGTTTTGCGATAAGAGGTTTATTGGTGGCATAAAAATATGCGGGTGGCCAACCTGAAGGGAACTGTCTGTAAGTGCAATGAGTCTGAGAATGCAATTGAACTGAACATTACAACAGATTACAAGCAAGGAAGGACCCAGGTTCTTGGAATTGTTTCAATCAACCAACGTAATGGGGTCTTTTGAATACATTTATGTTTGTATTTTCCGATATTTTCATTCTCAATTATGCAGCCAGTAAAATAAGGCCTCGCTAAGCAATTTGTTATACTTTTTATTGCAGTTCCGGTTTAAAAGGTTAGGTTTTCTAGAATGCAACATTTGATGTCCTTGTTAATGATTTTATAACTGAATTAAATTACCTCAATATTAATTGGCTGTTATATTAATGTACCGTAAAATTGTTCCGGTATGTTCTAATTACTCTTTTTAAAAAATGTTGTACAATACGGGGTCAATTTCATCATAATCTGTATGCGATAGCGATTTATTAAGACGTCGGTTGTCAACAAGCAGCATAGCTCTGTTTTTGGCAGAGGGCTCACTACACGTGACAAATTTATTTAGACTATATTTACGTATTAGCAAATAGCTTACATCATAATTATATTCTACTGAAAAATATATCAAAGAACATAAATATTCTTCAGAAATGTTCAGTAGATACCTACTATCGAACTTAAAAACAAAGAAATATGAAAGCAACAATAATTGAATATTACATAATTATGAAAAATCATTGATAAGGTCAAGAATCATTATCAGAAAAATACTTTACAGTAGATCTAATTATTGAGGTCAATCATCATCGCCCAATGCGACACAATATGTCATCATCACTCAGAGCGAGACTTAAGAACGATATATTTAGGTAGCTTGCAAACGTCAAACCTCTTGAAATCATTAGAATTATTTATTATTAATTTTAATATTTAAATTTATTTCAAGGCATTAATTTTTATGTGACAGATTTGCCGAAAGTTTTTTGGAATAAATAAAAACTTTTCTCATAAAACAAGTTATAGTAAATGTGTAACATGGATATCGTATTGCTACTCCATTGCATAATATATTGCGAAGTGCAATCAGGAAGTCTGCACTTCCTGATTGACCTCCAAGCATTCTCAAGTTATTGATATACCATTCAAGTGCACTTCGCAATATATTATGCAATGGAGTAGCAATAACAATCACGAGTAACCCACAAATGTGTATAATCGTAATCAAAACAATATTATCGCTAGGAGTGCAGTAGGAAGCGCGCGCCGGCGCCGGCCGTGACAGCCGCCCGCGACCTCGCCGCGCTGCAACGTAATTGTGACGCGTTTTGCGTAACAATACTACTCCTAACATTGTCTATGATCGATAACTTGTCATCCCATCAACTGATGATTGATTAGAAAATTAACTTCAATACTGCACTCTAATCTGTTCTGGATTTCTCTAGAATATTCTGTAATGTCAAGTGTTACATTTCTAAATTTCTACTAAAACAAAGTGTATCGTGGTCATTCCTGAATAGAAAAGAATCGCAAACATTTAACTTTCGATTCAATCAGCAAATGTAACATCATTACTTGAGCAGTTATTGCACAATCGTCTAAATTGTAGTGCAGGCGTAAAAGTGCAAGTTATTCGATTTCTTACATTAGTCAGCTCTAAAATCTCACAGTCATACAATGTGATGGTAAACTTTCTCGCGGGTGTTACGCGGTGAAGATGCAAATTGTGCTAATCACTGATGATTCAGCGATAGCTTGGACGAAAGCTTTCGTTGACATTTAGACCTTTATTCATAAAATTAAAATTAACTAAATAAATTGTACCGATTGAAAGTAAATTAATCATTCCATTTTCTAAAATAAAAGTCCCAACGCAGAAAACATGTTCTTTTTTCCTAGCCTACTGTGTCCCACTGCTGGGCAAAGGCCTCCCCCAAATCCTTCCACGACTCTCTATTCTGGGCCGCATGGAACCAGCATGTACACCATGTATTACGAGAGTATTACTTGACCCTGCACACAATCTTACATTGTAATCGAACTTTTCTGATGTAAGGATCAAAGTTGATGAACTGAATAGCTCTTAAAGAGAAGATATAGAGTTCAGAAATTAAGAGGAAAATCAGTAGTATGTATAGTTTACAAAGTTGTTAAGTGCATTATAATTTATCTGTAGTTATATGCTTACGTAGAGTTTCTGTTGTAATCGTCGGGGAAAGCTAATCGACAAGAAAAGGTCGCGTTTGCATCTACAGGTCGTTTCAAATTACTGCAATTTGAAAACGACCTTTGGTCTCTGCATAATTCTATCTTCATAAATATGTACTATATTCTACAATATTAAGGAAGTACTTTTTTACAATTTAGTCTTCAGGTACAATCATCGCATGACAATGGGTTGTATTTGATGTTCGAGACTTTCTTTAGTTCCATCATAAATTCATCCTCTATTTCGATATTAGCATCAATCTCCCATAGCTCTGGGCAAGAGTAATGGTTTAGAAAGACAATAGATTTATTAATCATATCCCACCTGCGTCGCTCGCTAATGTTGCGGCGAAGCTTAACATTTATTAACAGTTAATATCATCGCTCTTTGTCCCCTGCATAGGAGTTGCAACTGCAACGCATGTGCGTGGGAAGACGAAATGCCTCACACATGATTATGTATGAGGCATTTGTAAGCTCGTTTTAACATCATAATAATACTTTTTACAAACAAGGAAGTTTATATTAATAACGCTGTTAACGAGCTTTGTTGATGAGGTCTGCATCAGATTATTCGTCGAGTTTTTCTGTCAAATAATATTGTTTTAAGGGTAGTAAATGAGTCGGAGTCAGGTAAGCGGTTTATTGAACAATCTTATTAATTAGGAAACGTGTGTGAAACGAATCACACCTCCGTCACCGTCGGCGGTCGAGCGGCGACTGCGCTTCAACTGCGTTGCGTGCCTCGGCCGTCGACAGGCGGAAGCGTGCGCGCGCGCACCCGCGCAAGGCTACGCTCATGACCTCGCACCGTCTTTGTCTAGCGCTATCTAGCGTCTGTTTACCCGCGAGGCCGAATGCATCATACCTTTGCTTGGCGTGTACTTGAAAACTAAATGATTATTGAAACCATAAATTTATCGTTAGGGTATACGATTCTTTTTGAAGAGAAACCTTGTAGATAAATTGAGTGATAATGAACGAGTTGCCGAGGTGCGTTTCAACTGGGGCATTTAGTTTTATATTACATACATACGTAAAGTGCTTTGTTATGTTTCTCGCTTTTTATTAAGTTCGTTTCTTATTTTCAGATATGGCGCGTCACAAGTGATCGCGTCAACTGTATGCTTCTGTGGATGCTGTTAGTGAGATGTAAGTAGTGCATATATCTTTATCCACAATAGCTAAACTCGAACCGTAACTGATTTACGAAAAAAACAAACTGCGCAATCGAAAAAAATCAAATATTTTTATAAAATTATTATTAATATTAAAAACGCGGTTTAATATCTAACATTTAATTGTATCACAAATCACTATCAGCCTAATCAGACTTGTTATTTCCAGAACAATACGCGTCGGTTATCAACTTACATAATATACCTACTGCGCATGTGCCCTTAGATAATGATAACGACTGTAGTCCCTACCAGTATTATTCTTGATCCGAAAAGCCGACACTTAGTTGCTAAGCGTGAAAAAAAACCTTTTTTCGTGGAAAATAAACTAGAACTACCGTCACTGAAACGGATTGTTTTAGGCGGAATATTTTCAACACTACCGTCACTGAAATATAATTTCAGCAGGTATTGCCAGTTTCGTATTTAATGTTTTGTAGTGTTACCATAGTTAAATATTGGTAGAAATAATGCCACAAGTTGCAGCGAGCACGGAAGTATTTTTTCCTCGTCACTTCGACAGTGGGCGACCTTGTTACTCAGAATTCGGGGTGAACTGCTACAGGTACCGACCGCAACTTATATTAAGTTACATTTTGAATGTGATGACGTCACTTGTTTGTTTTGCGAAGGTATCTTGGCTGGTGTGTTGATAATATTATGCTGGATCTAGTTCTTAATGTTAGACATATATTTCTTCTATTTGAGATCTGTTTACCTACATCTACTTCTGAAATACCTTCAGGACATGCCGACGAAAACTTATTATTTTTGCTTCGCCCGCATACCACATGATTTCCTATTAATGTGTACGTAGGTATAAAATGTAAATAAAAATATCAATAAGTAAATAAAATAATAACTAAGTATCAATATGTTCATAATTGTCTTGGCTCGGCGGATAGAAATCGCCTACTATTTATTCTAGGCAGTGTACATGTATTAGCATACTTATGCCGACAATAATATCTTCCGGCTTGATAATAAAGCTTGTTTATGAAATCGTTTACTATCTCGTTATCCTTCAATCAATTTCAACCTAATGAGTTACGTATACATTTAACAGTATTAACTTGTGGTAACAGCCTGTATATGTTTTGCACTATTAAAATTGGTCCAACAGTTTTAGAATGTTAACCGCAAGGTGTATTTTTTGTTACCAGCTGACTTACTTTTTATTGAAAGCAAAATTCATATGAATCCCGGCTTGTGATGTGCTGGGCAATTATTCGAACTTAAAGGGACGAAAACTACGCATGTCGATTGCACTAAAAATAAAAATAAATGATTAATTTAATTAATTGTGAGTACTTCCCACCGATTAGAGTAGAAAATGAAAGGTTAACTCAACATGAAAAATTATTACATTCTAATGTATTCGAGAGCTTGACTAACTACTCTAGTAAGATTGCGCAAACACTTATGATAATTCCAGTGTCTTACAACAAATTATTTAATTACACAGTTAAAGTTTTTAATTGGTTTCAGGGAAAAAATAACAAATAAGTTATTTCCTGTTCACTTCAGCCATGAACGAGGATCCCTGAATAAATTATTAAACAATAAACGGGTATTTATCGATTGTTCTAATTATAATCATGTTTAGACCCTACGCCAGCCTTCAGCACTCAGTAGAGGTCTGACCTCAGCGGCGTAAATTAACAAAAGACCTTTAAAATTATTCCAGTTTCCACTTTAAAATGTATAACTAATAGGACTCGGTCCATAAATAAGTGCTAAAATAATCTCAAGAAAAACTGCACCAAAAAAGCGGTTCCATATATAGGTCCCGAGCCTTTCATGGCGACGCCTCTAACTGGAGGCAACCAGTTACGTATTGGAGCGGCTTCAAGGCGAGCACCGAATTCGAGTCATGACAGATAAATGTATTAAATCTAGTAGGAAGTATCGTGCCCGATTCGTCCTAGCAAGCCCTTGTTAACCACACACACTAACCGGCAAGCGTACGAGCACGTGAACACACACGCGTAAGCTACGCACACACGTTAAGAAAAATGGCCATGAGATAACTGACATCACAGCAAGGTCCCGCCGCTCGGTACGGTAAACAAAAAAACTTTACTAAAATTAAATGGTAAATGTTGAAGTTTTCAATGCAACGTTCGCGTATCATGACGTCATACACGTGTCTTTATAGAACGAGCCTTGAACTTTGCATGAAGTAACGAAAATTATGCATTTTATGACCGCAACAAAATATGGCAAAATAATGTTAGCGCGGCAATATTTACATAATTATTGTTTTGGTTATATTTGATAGTGAAGGCGTCATACTCAAAACAAATAATTTAATTTGGAAGTATGAATATAGCTCCTTTACGATGTCATAAGGCTTTCAAGTTCGTGACGCAAGTAATTTAACTTCATAATTAATAGTACTCCCCAAAGGGAAAGTTCCGTACACGCACGACCAATAGGGCTCCTGAGGTCCGTATACGGAGGCTTAGATGCCCCAGTAGGCACATAGTGCGCCTGACCAATCCATCGACCGTGTGGTAATACACTCTCAATATGTTTTTGTTAATGTAATAAGATAATCTAAATTATGTACTCAAAAAATTAATTGTATTAGATATAGGTATATAAAAATATATTTGACATAAAACAGGCAAAAAATATTATCATCATCATTAAAATTAAACGTAGATATTTAAACAGATTTAAATTATGTAAATATTTTTTAAACGTTAAATTGTTGGTAGTAATGTTATTTGCCGCCAGTACCGCCACGTGCATCACGCATGCTGCGTAGCATATACTAATGACAGTGTTTGTGTCGGCGACAGCGGCCTTCGGGTCCGGCCACCGATGAATACTCTCAGCTTAGGGCCCACGCAACAACACATACCTCCAACAAATATACTTCAAATAAATTTAAAACTGAACCAATGAACTTAGGTAAAATTAAGAACTCCAATTTATGGTCCATACCTTTCTTCTCTCAACTCTCAAAGGGTACCAAATTGTCAGCTATCGTCGGACAATAATTTAAATAAACAACAAAGGTATATTTTAAGTAATCAAGTAATTAATATTCAAGGTAAAGTAAGAAGGGTTTAAAGTGAACATTACTATTTGTTTGTATGTATTTGGTATAAGGAAACTAAATTGTTGAACATCGCACGTCTGAATATATTTGTGAAGGCCTTCAAAAGCTACGGGCTATAATCAATATAATTACGCAGAAGTAAATTGTTGCATTAATATGAAAATTTACATTTATCTGTTTTGTACTATTCCGTGATGATACCTCTTTACTCATTTAATTTATGACTCAAAAGGAAGTAAATGACTAATGGATGTGTAGTTATATTATTTTTAAATCAACTAAAAGATTAAGACAACAAACATAACATTTAAATTTAATTTACTAAATTTAAACTAATTAATAAATATATTGTCATTTGAAACTCCAAATTATTTTGCAAGCAGTACGCCAGACGCAGCGCATTGCATCGCACCAATAATAGAAACTTGCAAATTGCGGTGCGCAGACGCCGGCCGGCCGGACGACTGCAAGGCTCTTCCTAGACGCGTGTGACTCAGCAGACTGCACTTCTAGAAACGTTTACTTGCCCTACTGAAACCATATTCGTTGCTATAATTTCATTAATGTCAAAAGATACGCGATAGCCTACTTAGATCAGGATGTCCGGACTTCTCTCGCTTATTGGGACATCGTTCTTGATCATCAGAGACCGTATTTATTCTATTGTTACTCCTCATTGTCTTGTCATTAACTCAAAGTAAACGTTCGCCTACAAACTGAGGAAATGTGGGCTTAGCCTTAGTTTACAATTAAACTGAGCAGCAGTTTGATCATTACAATATATCAGTACGAAGCACTATTGCATGACTTTAATCGCTCTGCTATGCTTGTTAATTAAATCACATGCAAATTAATTGAGCTCAGGTACCAAGGCAACTCCGATGCTTCATACGTCGCAATACACAAATACATGTTGTTGTATTAAAGTTGCCCTTGCAGTGTTGAAATAATTTGTAATTTACACGTGGTTCGAACGGGCGTACTAATTAGGCACGTTTAAAACAAAAGCGAATTCAAGGCCGATCAAAACAATTACAAATTAAAAATCCTGCTCCATAAAGGCATTGTAACTTGTTCAAGATTTTGCATCGCAAAAGGTCGAATCACGCGACGAAAGTTAATTCGGCGGCCTGTCTGGTGGCCAAATATTTGCTCAGGCAATCAATTCTAAGTGATATGTCAATTGCCTGTCAAATGATGATTATGACATCTTTGTAAATAAGTTTGGTGGTTTTAATCATTTTTCCTATTTTATATATTTTCTTTTGTTGTATTGTGTTTTTTTTGTTTTAAAGGGTTTTTCTACTTTAGCTTCACGTTGAGCTTTCAAGATAAGGTCTTAAAGTTTAAAAATAGGTTTAAAGCACATGACCAGATCTTCTGTATTCACTATTTACACCTAGCATCCGTTCGTTAAAGCCCACATTGCTCAATCTAGTTAATGCCTTGCAGTTTCCAGTCTGTAAAGGGCTTTGTACTATTTCGGCTGTGGCAAGCCATCAGTCATCAAAGCGCACGTCTGCCGCTTCCGCGTTGGAAACGAGCCAGTTATGTACAAAGGATGCATTAAGGACCCAGAATTATGACACACCATCTAAACACGGATTGGTTGTTATGCTTTTCGGTATTGGTTTCGGAGTAAAGCATTCAGATTTGCTATCTTCAAACGGAGATCGAAATGAGGCAGAAAAATTACAATTAGTTTCAAGATCAAACAGACTCGATTTAAAAGCAAGTCGGGTTCCGTTCTCTTCCCTACTTCATGCTTTCCTTCAGAAGGCGCAGAACCTATAGAAGTCTTACCTTTAATCTCAATCGCTTGTCAACGCAGTCTTTTAAAACGCCTAAGGGTCCCTCCATAGCGTCCATACGTGTGAGAACATTTCTTGTTCTAATTTCTCTCCTTGTTTGTACCATACCTGAAAACAAAAGTAACCTAAGAGATATATCTTTATAGGCCTACGGCCACTTTACGAGCTATTTTTAAATCCTTTCAAGTGTTTTTTCTTGTCATTGTGTACTTTTATGTTTACGTCATCATTTCGTCAGTTCTCTTTGTGCAAATATTATTATTTTGCATTGTCAAACATTTCTTGACGCTCTCTTTACATACACAAAATTATTACGTAAAATTATAATTATTGACGTACATTCATTTAACAAATATTGAGTTAAATTAATTATGCGTCTGTTTTAAGGTCACCTCTACAATATTTCCACGGTATCGAGAAAATTTGCATTTAATAATTACTTGTATGTCTTCATCCTTTAAATATTGATTAATCTCATCAATATCTTCTTTATCCTATGTCCAATAAGCTCCTGTAGGTAACATGACGTCCACAAGTTCCGTACCTAGGGCAATGTGTTTACTCAAAGTCTCCAACTCATGTGCATTCCATGTCGTGAGCTGATGTCACTGCATGCAACTCAAGGAAGACACAGTGACAAAAGAATGTCGAGTGAAGGTAAACTTGTGCAGTTAGCAACGTAACTAGCACTTATAAAGGTAAAGGAAATACCCAGAAAACTACAACATTAGTTACAATAGATGACAAATACGATTGGACAACTAATAGACATATATATTCAAATATAAATTGTCACTGAGCAGAAATAAAACGTTCTTATACTTCTTCTCTTAGCAACTAACTACTAAGTAACTGTTATCTTCCTTCGACAAGATAAAGTTTAACATCCTAAATAGGTTACGCACGAAAACATCGTAAGCGAGCTATTAGAGGCGTGTTAGTGCATTACGACAACAATGTCAAAGTAAAGTCAACGCACTGCGTTATCGGCGACACACATATGACACCTGTTAAAATATTGCAAGGTGGCTTGCGTCACCGGCGGAGCGGCCGAGGAACCCCGACCTGGTCAACGGCTGCTGCTGGTGTTGTTCACGCTGCTCTTGGGAACTAATTGTCTGTTTGTGTGTGTTAATTTTTTATGGTCCTGAGTAACCTTTGCGATGGCTAATCTGTATTTCGACGCTACGATTTTCTCTTCATCATTTAAACGTATTTTAAGCGTTAAGTTCATAAGTAATATGACGATACACATGGTGCCTGGGTACCGGATAGTTGTAAAAATTCTCATAAAATTCTTAGTTTTTATCTGCATAACCTACAAAGTAACAGTGTTGCAATTTTCCATAGCTATTTATTTATAACTTAATATGGCTGTAACGATGTGTTTTATAAACGTTTCTAAATATGGACAATCTAAATGAAATCAAGAGCGGCTCGCGAAACTGGTTTCTCATTAGAATCGTGTTAGAAACGAGACGATGGCTATCGATACACAGATTTGTCGAAACGCGACTGAACAATCGACGGAATGATCCAGCGCATGATTTATATTAGAAACTTTGGAAAACCTCTGAGCTACTCATACCACTTAGCTAGCTGCAGCAAATAAATCATAAACAAACTCTATAAAAAGTTACAGATACTATTTTTCTCTGTCCAATAAAGAGTCTGATTTACATTGCAGATAAAACAAAATATATTTTTTTTACTGTTTAGTCTGTACTATTCGACATGTTTAAAAATAATAGTGTTCCATACGTACCGCGAAGATGCAAATTTAATATTTAAAAACGTTTTTTGAGAAGAATGAAAACTTAATGCAGTTGCTGAGTTTCGAGCAAAACTAATTAAACAAGCATTATAAAAACAAAATCCATTAGGCGAACTCATCAATTCATCAACAACAGATAAAAAACCGTAAAGTATCAACAAATCTATGCAGCGGCGATGGCGGCGGCGGCCGAGGTACCAGGGCGGCATGGCTCGCGAGCGGTCGCCGATCGCGAATTACTTTCACTCCACTATCCCCGGGCGCTGACCGCGCGGCTGGGGTCGTCGGCCGCGAGCCGAGCGCGGGAAACGCCACCCGCCATCGCGCCATTCAGAAAAGCGCGCCATGTTTACACAGATGCGCGCCGAAACGCGTGCCGTTGCATCACTTCCGTTTGCGTTCCGTTCCGCCGCTTATTGGCGACTCGTACTGATTTAGTTTAAGCGTTTAACACAATTACTCATCATGAGATACAATTCAGTAAACTACCTTTAAACCGTTTTTGTTCACATAATATGAACTCAGTCGAAAAGAAAGTAAAATTACAAATTAATTCCAGTTAAACTTTTAGAATTTAACTATTCTATTTTTCTAAGACGAAACTAAGTGGACACAATATTGGCGACGATAAAATGGGAACTCCGGCGTAGGGCTCGCTGCGCACGCGCAAGGCAATAGCTTAGCGTGGTAGATAAACAGCGCGCGACTATTGTTATCTCCTTTTATAATTCGCAAACATTCACGAAACCGTTTTAATCAAATTCTAATAGAAAATAAGCGAAATTACAAGAGAACACACGTGAAGCCGGAGAATTTGTATCCTTTTGCATTTCAAGATAAGCCATCTTTAATCGTATTGAAGGTTGAAACACAATCTACAACCTTTTAACTCTTACTACGTAATATCAAAATACCTTTGTCAGTATTTGTAAAGTCGCTAGTCATAACATACATTCAAAACTAATATTCTTATCTCGGATGACACATTTCTTAATCGCTTGTGTTAGTTCGCATTGTAAATAAAAATAATTTCGACTAGTAACACAGCATTTTGAGATAAAATTTCATCAGCCGCAAAGGCTGCCATAAATGTAATTTTTAATTATTTATTACATCCTTTTTCGTGGTCATTTTAATTAATATACAAAGGACGGCTTACGAAAGCGTTTTTGAAAATATTTAAGTGTTGATAAGGTTCGCACGCAAAGGCGCAGTTCTTTGAAACAACCCGCGTGTTTGAGATCAAAGTAGGTAATCATTAAAAATGGGGACCCTGGACCCCATTATTTTTGACACTTTAATTGACAACATTGCTGAAAATAACAATTGTATAACTTCTTCCTGCAGGTGTTATTTGCGGTATTTAACAATAAGCAGCTAATCATTGATCGGAAATGTCATAACTGGACCGTAATTTCGCTCATTTCACATGCTACATTTATTTCTCACATCGAAACTATTTAACTATGATTAATCGCGGTCCACTCAGACAGCTCAATCTCACTGTCTGAGAATTCCCTTACCAGGAACACTGGTAGTGACTTCGTTCCAATACATGATGAGTGCGTTTCGTCCAGTGCCAACAGCCCTAAGCGCAAAATCTCTGGATGGCATGTCAACGACCGAGACTCCAGGCCGAGTGAGACGGCGAACGCCACTCATGTGGAAAGCGGTTATGCAACAATCGTACACGCGAAAGTCTAGCGAGCGATGTTACGTTCGCAACGATGCATCTAGATGAACGCATCGCGATTTATTTAGATATACATACTTGACAATCGTTACGATCGAGCGATTCACTTCGATAAATGAGTTTCTTTATCCAAGTCATTCATCTTTTAGATCTACCACGTGTGCGAAAATATCCCTGATAACTTTTATTTGTTTTCATACTCTTATAAAAGTTGTGATTAGTACAAATCCATTTGCAATTAGTGTGCATAAGTTACATTGAAAAGATTTCTGAGCTACATTTTAGTTCATGTTAGTCTGCTTTCGAACATGCACTTTCTTAGATAGACTCAATAGATGTAAATGCGCACGATTGTTCAGACCAAGTTTCAGTATTGCAAAACAATATGGCGACTGCAATAATTACACTCCAGAATCTACCATTACGCTTATATTAGGCTTAACGATTGCACAAAAGTAGCCGATAATAGTATACGAACAAGGAGTTTACAAGCCAGCTGTGCTTAATCTATGGTATGGTGCGGCGGTGTATTATACTTGTCACTTTCCACCGCCATTTTTGTCCATTTGGCGGGAAAATAATTGGTAATAATAGCACGCGATCGCGTGCCAGAGTCCTATGTCGATTGTTTGTAAAAAATATTTTGAATTTCTTAATTAGCGTACAACGGTGCCTGTATCGTGAACACCGCGACACGTCATACCTACCCAACAGCCTCAGATATTTATTTTTATAACAGACGCTTAAAATGAGTACGCATACGATAAAAATAAAACCTACTTGAAGAGAAATTCCAAGAACAAAGATAACTTTAGCTACTTGCTATCTATAATTTAGTCTGCGGCAAACAAATAAGAGAACTTCTTAAAGATATGATCCATTTGTCTCATCTCATCGCTGTCACAGAAAACCCATACACATAATTGGATTCATATAAATATTCGCAACGCCATTAAGGCCCGCGAAAATCAGCTGATATGACGTAACAAACCACAGCTCTAAGTCGAAACAAATTGTGGAAAAAAAAGGTTTATGTAAGCAAGGCCGCCGGCGGGGCAGCGGGTCATGGGCGCTATGCAAATGAGCTGATGCCATTGTTGATAGCAAGTCATTGACTATGCGGACCTGGATACGTTACGTCCATTCACGGTGATCAAAGGATTTTTATGATGGAGCCTTAATTGCCTTCCAGGGCTTTACTTCGTTACGACAGATCGCTGACTTCAAGTCTCATATCTAAAAGACGTTTCCACAAGGCTGTTTTCCGACTAAAAACTAGAATTAAAATGTGTCAAAGTTTACTTTATGTAGCGTGTCGTTAGGTGCACGTTCGATATTAACGACTACGCAATATATTTGTTGTTAATAGCTCTTATGCATGATGTTTAAATTAATTAATATGTATATGCGTGAGATGTCAAACAAGTAATAAAACACGACAGTATAATTGTAGGCATGATTCTAAGTTGAACCATGTTGAATTATTAAGTTATTTACGAGGGGAAATCTAATATTTTTCACCCTTACCCTAGATGTTATGAAAGTTAACCAATATTGATACGATAAGCTCTTAAAAACTCCGACCTAATTTCTTAATCCGCGATCTGTCGACAAAAGGAATCGAACCTTGATACTTGGATCAGCGAAGTCCTATAACTGCCTGGGTGGGCTGCGTAGCTTATCCAGGAGGGTGGTAGTGCGGGTGGGAGCGGCGTCCCCCCCCCCCGCCCCCCTCGGGATGGGGTCGTCGGCCGCGGTTGACATAGAGCCGCGTGCATTGAACGCGCGGCCTAGACTGACCTCATCGACGACCTGGGCTCCATGTCACAGCACAGCCTTCGTTTTGGATGCTTACAGATCAGGCTTGATTTAAATAAGTTCAGTTTATACTAGTCTAATATTCATAAAATCATCTTTTATTTATGTGAGATGAAACCCCTTTTGCTAATTATCTGAATTCATAATTGAAAATTGTCCTGTTCTTGTTCTATTACATAGTTTTGTGTATACCAAGGCATTTAACAAGTCTATACCTTTAAATTACTGATATGTTTTTATAAAAGTAGATTTGTAATATCACACCAAACATAATAATGCTCATCAAATAAAGCCAGAGACCTTTAAACTTTCCAGTGCAACTCTGACGGCATGGTTATGAAGAAATTTGTTAGGATATATTAAAACCTGATTAATTGTTTTATACTGCCCCCAGTTCTTCTTATTGGAGCAACTTTCATTACTGCTCTGCTCCCATGAATATACCCTATAGCGTTCATAATTTAATGGGCAATCTAACAATTAAAGAACTCTCCCAAACCTAACCAGTAATTTCTGAGACAAGCACATACAAAGAAATGAAACCTTTAGCTTCATAATATTAATTTTAGTGAGAAAGAAAAGCTTGATTCTAAATTGTTCTCCGATCATACCTTATTAAAATTATATCATACATTATTACATGGAGAAACTAGTATTTACAAAGCATTCATACATCATAGGAAGGGAACAAGTACTTATGCGTTACAAATAATGTGTAACAAATATACTGTAATTGTTAATAAGAGAGATTGATTCTATTGCGGAGTAGTCAAATTAAATGATAATCAACATAAGAAGATCAAGACTTCATTCAATTTAATACTACATAGTTGACGACACTATTCAAAATAATATGATCAGTGAAAAAAATATTAAAAACAAATATGGGGCAAGGAATTTTTTGGGAATAAATTGCTATTTTAGTTTGGGACTAATGTTGCTTCTGAGATATATTTAGACAAGGAAATAATTATGAATATATTGTCTAGAATAATATTCGGATGCTTTGCTATTCAAATTAAATGGCATGAATGAGCATTAGAACTGTCCGTAATTCAATAATTACTTTAACTTGACAAACTAACGTTAAAAGCAGCGGGCATAATAAAATTTTTGTTACACGTTTAATGGTAACCAAATGAAATTTTCATTCATAAAGAGTCCCTGCAATTCAGTCTGTTCAAAACATAACCTCAAAAACCTTACCTCCATATTGTGCAAATCTTTGTTTATTCTTTTCATTTAATTTGTTTTCTTCCTCAATTCGCTTTTTTTCTTTTGCTTCTTCTCTTTTCTTCACTAATTCACTTTGTCCTACCGGAAGGACTTCATTGGATTTCTTCAAAGCAGATTCAAATTGACTAATGTTTTCATACAAAGGCGCCGATTCTACTGGAACCTTGGCCTTGGTTGAGTAAAGAGCTTTTATAGGATTAAAACTAGAACTACATGCACTCACTTCTGATTCAGAAGTGGACGAATCTGAATTATTATCCGTCATAATGATTTAATAACAAATACAATAAAAACTATAAAAAGCAAAAACAAATCATTCGCCCCAAGCCACAGACTGCGAATATTTTTGACGTTAGTGGCGTTTACGTTTCGTTTCATGTATTCTCTTTACGCCACGAATGATGAAGTTTGAGTAGAGAATTAAAATAAAATGTTAAAATGGTAAATAAAATTTAGCTATGTTCAAGTAATATTTTGCTAAGCCTTTTTAAATCTATCAATAAAATATATTAATCAATTCTCATTTATGAATCATGTGTGTTAAATTGATTTGGCTAAACTTTTACAATTAACCTTAGTATGCGGAAACCGTTTTGGAAACAATAATTAAATTACCTTGGTAGTAAATTAATATAATTGCACATTTTTTATTGACATTGCAGTCATATTGATCGCGTGGTAGAATGTTGAAGGTTCTTCCTCAAACTGCAATAGTTAACATGGTAGTAAGAAAGCAAAAAAACGAATTAAATAAAAGTAAAATACTAAATGACTACAATTTAATTTCCGAATTGTGATTTAGTAAAGGATTTTCAAGATTTTTAAATTACTATCAGACACAGAATACGACAGCTTAGGTACCTATTTATAATGTGCAATATTGTTAAAAACGGCTATATTTATTTTATAACACAGAACTCTGTTATATTAAAACAAACATTAGATTGAGTAAACAAGATAAGTATAAGCAAGATGTTAGCTCGTCGGCAATTACGCCAACTCAATGCAAGGTCCTCAGAGCAATATGCAATAGGAAGTAAACGATCCAAGGTTGTGTCTCACTGAAGACTATAAATCTTTCAATAGGCATTTATACAGGAAAATTTATAGTAAGTAAAGGTACTTAGTTACCATAAAAAGAAAAATAACTGATACCCAGCGAATTTATGTAAACTATAAAAAATATCGATGACTTCATTTATTTGATTTTCGTAATTAAAATAGGAAAATGTCTAAATTACTGACATGGTTATTATTTTACGTAGGTAATAATGATACAATAAACTAACGAAGAGGACACAAATAAACGTAATGAGACTAATCTATTCGACGATAGATGTCGCTTTATAATCGCCTTGAATGTCAACCAGACAACCTCATTGGCTCATTATATTTAAATCTCTGTGTTGTTATTATAATTTACTAAAAATATATTATTCAATAGTGTGATACATGTCTAATTATTTCTGCAACCAGCTGGTAATTTCAGCTAACTTTCTCATTTAGACGTATGACTGTACAGTCTAATTTAATCCTATGATTAAATCAATGCAGTGCGTATTTGCCGACCGTCGCCTATTAATTGACTACTTATTTATAGACGAGCTATGAATAATGTAACGGTAGGTAAATGACATGAAGATTACTTATATTTGTCCCATTTTAATATAAAGCGGATATAGCAGAACAGTAGTGGATTAGGTTGGCACTCGGTGGCCCTTGTTTGCTAAATTATCTCAAAGATACGGAAAATGAGCAATAAATAATTTGATTAAAAACATTTCAAAGGCGTCAAATAGTGTGATAACTATGTAATTAGGTACTTTAAAAACCCTTTTTAGATAAACATAAGTAGGTAGTGCAAACATATTGATCTGGAAAATCATGTCCATTTTTATATCACTGTTTAGAAAACTTGCTTATTCAAGCATTAAATTCTAATTACGTGGGGTAGGTAGAGGTATATTATTTTGTAAATTAACGCGCTGCTTACAGCTTAACTTGTTGATGATAACATCTGCCACACACTCTAAACATGTAGGCTACAAACACATCATGAATGTTAAGATTTTAATTATTCTGGAAACAAAATAGTCGCGCGAAGAAAGCGGTACTAGGAAGCATTTAGAAAAGAAAAGTAATTCTTTTTGCTTCACACACGACAATTATAGTGAAAGACTGAGCTAGCATTGTTCACTTTTTTACAAACGGCGCGCGTTGATTGGCTGCATTTCTTTGTTTCGCGGCGCACGCGCACTCTTCCGTGCATTGTGAGTCGCGGCATAATATGATTACGAGAACGTCTTATGTTTGTTACGTTAATAACTTTTTTCTTTGTTTTTTTTTTAAGTTGCTCCGAACATTTTATGGTCAGTTAATTCTCTAGATAAAATGGTTACGTGACTCTTTTAGGTGTAAATCATAAATAAACTTACAACGTTCACTTCTTGATTGGTTTTGGCCTGAAAATTTGTTACTTAAGGGCTAAAATTAGATAGATTTTTCAGAAATTAACCTGAAACTATTTGCATGGACTACAATCATCATATCGGTATAGGAAACTCATTGTTTTGTTAGTGAACATTGTAAGTTAGGTGACGCCCAAAATAGTAGGCGTAAGTTCGTTGACTGGCAATACGTCACAACACAAGATTAGATTTATTGTACTATTCACCAAACGTGACGCGCAAACGATCCAGGAATGATATATTAATCTAATAAGTACCTTATTGTCATGTAGGTATGCCTGTAAAGTACCCTGATCGTATGATCTTTACCCACTTTCCCCATTTACATTATATTTTTTAATTGGCCGCATGTGCAGTATTGCTAATAGTTTCATTGTTTCCTGTTTCAGAGCGGCGCGAGCGTGTGCGCAAGTGAGTGAGCGCCGCGCTGCCTCTATGCTGTATCGACGCAGATTCGACATACACCGGGACGTCGCCAGGTGATCTCGGTGCATCGCCGCCGTCACACTTACAACACTATAAACACTAAATCCAGCTGAAAAAAGAAAAAATACCACTTAACCCGAAAATTAATGTAACCATGATTTTTTATCTATGACTTCGGTTGAGCGCCATCTCTTGGCTAGTAGTAAAACTAGCTAACTAACTCGCCAAACAACAGCATTAATGTTTCTGATAAATGAATGCTTATCAGCATTATAGGTTAACTTGACTCTTGATCTTTTGCTGATAAGTTTTAATTAGGAGTTTAAGTATATCTACTAATACCTCCGCTTTTTCAATATATCTATAACTATTGAACCCAAATCCGGCCACTAACCAACTTGACGCTTTTTACTTTACAACAATACAAATTATTATAAGTGATATAGTCTTAAGAGACGTGAAAGCCTACGCTCGTAATCTTAACAGGTTGCTGCTGAAGAGGAGTGGATTGCGAGGAGTGAGGTAACCTGGCTGAGAGGAAGACAAGCAAGCTGAAGAAACAGAGACATCTGTCGTCTAGCGGCAAAAACAAACATACCGATATGTGTTCCCCGAAACTAAGTACCTAAAATTCGCGTAAAACCTACATCGAATAATGTACGTTCCGTCCAAGAAGCTGCCAAACATTTTGAACGAATTTATTAGTGTAAATACATTTTTGGACTATTTATATTTGTGTATAGTTCGCGAGTGCTCGCGAGTGTAAGTGTGGTGTGTACAGCGCCACCTAGTGTTTAACCGTGATAAAGGTGGCGGGGACGCATGCGCCATCGGGACCGGCGCTGGCGATGCCATTTATTGAAGACGAATGGTGGTCCGCGGAGAATGAGGGCAGGATGGTCGACCTCTCCAATTGCCTGCAGGTAATACACTCCAAGTTACACCTTATGTCGGCGGCAGACACACACCGACACGCGACAGCGACTATGAGTAGACACTGGAGCGGTAAACGATCACAACCGAGTGACATATGTAGATATAGTCAACAGGCTCATTACTAACTAACCTTCATTTCACTCCTGATTACTCGTAATAATATTTATTTGTCATTAACGTACATTATAATTATCGATAGGAGTTAAATAATCACTATTAATTAACATATTTATTTAAAGACACGTAGCTGTCCCGTAGTCGCCCTGTAACCAATATATTATTTATATTTGAAACATTTGAAATTACACTAAAATACATTCTAGTAAATCATTTCATAGCTAAGCACACTAAACATTCACTACTCACAAATCAAACAGTAAAACAATTACGGATATATACAAGAAACATTGGTTAGTTCCAGGACGCGGTAGTGGCGGCGGGCGGTCAGGCGGCCGCGCAGCTGCAGCAGATGGCGACATCTCTCGGCGACCTCTCGCAGGCCGAGCTCACCAACATCGTCGGCGGCCTGACGCTGGAGCCCGACACCGGCGAGGCTGCTGATCCTGACGACATCCTCAAGCAGCTCGGAGAGAGCGCGTTCGATAACTTCGAGACGTTTTTCACCGATTTAACGAATGCTACCGCGTCTTCGGTGCCCCCTATTGAAATTAAGGTGAGTTTTGATCACCTACCAAATGCTACTTATTTCAATCGCATTCATGTGAAACCGTTAAAAGTTTTTGCAATGCAACGTTATTTGCCTGCAAGTATACTTCGACGGTAGTTGCAAAAATTACAGTTTTCTTAGTTTAAGAACCATTTTTGTAATCATTTTTACTTAAGGCACATATTTGACACGATTTGTATATGATTTCAGCAAGAAGAAAACAACAACATATCATCGCCAGCGTCCAGCAGCCAACTCCAAGGCTACTACCAACAAAACAGTCAATTAGCACTGCCAAACAACGGCCAACAACGATTACAACAACTCCTAAGATCCGGTACGAGTGCAATCAACAACGCCGTGACAAATAACATAAACAATGGCCGATACAATATCGCGTCTGCCAACCCTCTGCTCGCGGAGAAGCTTTCAGCGACACCTAGCGGCATCAAGCAGGAACCGATGAGCACGGACTACAACACCACGAGTATGAACTACGGGGGCTCGTCGCCGATGCAGAGGATGCCGAGCGGGAAGCCGCAAGTGCACGATGCTGGTGGAGGTAAAGGTGAGTTTTATTACTTAGTAGACAATAAGATCGAAACTGCTACATCTAGTGGATAAATGTGGAACTACAATAAAACGACTGCTGGTATTAGTTCTACTATTTGCTACTAGATGGCAGTTACAAAGATGCCCGAAAGAAATAGTTCGACAAATAGACCGCAGATGTCGCTACACCGCCTATTATAGTTGCATCGTTAGATGCATTTTGCTACCTCCGCCTATGCAGTTTTCTCCTCGCGATCACAATCCACTTTCGATTTCCGCTCGAGGAAGTACCGACGATTTTCCTTTCACGACATGCCGCTTTTACCTCGTCAAACGTTTAGGCCGGCCAACGAGAAAGTTTTATAGCCTAGCCGGCTAGATTAGATATTATATCCTACCTAGACATTTCTGAGATGCGTAATCTATCTAATCGATTCTTAGAAATTGCTGTGATCAATTTGTAATGGAAATATAAACTTTATTAAAAGGAAAATAAGAAGAGCAGATATAATTGCTTAGGTAGATATGCAAGCAAGTAGATAGATTAGAGAGGGCAGGTAGGCACTATCGATGTTCTTTACATAAAAGTGCCTAAGTGATAAAGCTAATCCCAGAGATTTATGGAACTTATAATTTTATGAATTTAAGTCATTATGCGTTTTAACTTTAAATAATAAACTGAAAGCAAGACGAATATGTACCTAGTGCTGGAATGATAACTAGATACCTAATAAAATATGAATCGATGATATCTAAGCCCTAAGGTCTTCAACTTCCTTTACATCTAACATTAAAGTGTCCGATGAAATCTCGGAGGTATCACTGCGATACATCTACGACGCAGTAGGTCAGTGGCGCCCCCACGCGGGCGGAAGCGAAAGCGACGCGAGCTGGACGCCGCCGCTTTCCCTGCGCCTAATAATCTATCTCAGCCCGAGTACGTGCACCACACAGACTTCTCATTTATTAGGAAAAGACATAATATTACTACTTATATTACTTCCAAGCAATCTCAAGTGAATAACATAATAATCAAAGAATATATTTTCTCTTTTTGCATGGTCTTTATAGACGATATCTTTTGTTTTCGGGCTAAAGTTCATGTATAAATTTGTGTTGTTGATATTTTCTTAGACTTTGGTGTCCCACTGCTTGCCTTATCAGATGTAAAGAATAATTTATAATAATTTTTGTAAAACTAATTCGCTGTCTACTCAGGTTTGATCCGCTGCGCCGTTTTGGAAACTTAATCGAGTGCCTTTTAATTAGCTTCATCAAAGAGTTATCACGTGAGAAGACCTTCTATAAATACTCTATGCCATTATTCAAGATATATTAACAGTAGGAAGATAACTAATTATCTTAAGATCATAGTAACTGTTTCCTCATACTATGATACCTTCATCATAAAAGCGTTACCACGAAACACTAAAAACAAGGATAAAGATAAAAAATACAGAATTTTACCGCAAACCAAAAAACCCTTTTTAGTGAGCCGCCGTTATTCAGGCACTTAGGGCTTCGCCCCCCGGGACCCGGACCGAAGTTACAAGTGTAGGGAATTAAGGGAGTTTATTTTTTTCCGTTACGGGAGGCCAAACTTTGAAGTGGATTTTTTATTAAGAGAAGAAATAAAATGATGAAACTGTTAAAACTTTATATTTAGTTTACCTTTATCTCAGCTTTTTGTAAAAAAAAAGAATATATTGTAGTATATTATGTTGTATTGCGTACGTCTTCATTTTATTTCGCTACGTGTTTATTACAGACCTTATCTTGATGATGCAGTAGAGCCTGCTAGCGGTTTACTTTGCTCTTACCATGCTTTTAGAAACTTCTAACTAGTAGTATATTTCTCTATAGGAATATACTTCGCAAAAATAAATCCGGTTAAGATTAAAAAGCTAGCCTAAACTAGCCTTATGTGTATAGACTTATAAGCATATCCATACATATGTGCACAATTCTCCGTAGTTCTATAGAAATTACTTGAGTATTCGTAGATGTAGTTTGATATTGATTCGCGTTTTGATGAGTTATTCCGGCAAATGATTGAGAGCAAATAAATGTTTAATGTAAGCGTTTTCGGTAGAACCAACGCAATTCCTGGTTCTGTTAATTAGTACCAGAGTAAATGCTTAGCGTTACTGGCAATAATCTGTATTCGCTATTCTAAACTCATCCGCCGCTTCGTTGAACCACCCATACGAGTTAGTAGAAAAGCAAAACTGAATTTACGTCAACAGTTTAATGTAGGTACCTATATCACCCAAATGTTTTAAAATTTAGTATGTTGTGACTATAATTTAAAATAGTACAATAAAATTGAATTACTCATAGATTGTTAAAAAAAAAAAACATAGTACAAAATAAATTAGGATAGATAAAACTAATATAACCATTAATTAAAGGAAATTATATACAAATACGCAATTCACAACATTGAAATATATCATAATACATATGTCATAAATTTACTTAATAAATAGCATTATCCTCCTCTCTCCTACTTTTGCTGTGCCCGACAGGGTCCACAATGAGCTGTGAACCTAGTTATAATTTACCACCTATGTAACATTATGGTATGCAATAAAGATTTACTTACTTACTTACTTACTTAGCTTTGACCACGGTTGGACTTAAATAAGTCACTTCTAGTACCTAATTCAAACTATCCCTTAGCATTCTGATTAGGTTATTTTTCCTTGTTGTTCGTAGGACAGATCGTGTTACTGAATATATATTCGCATTGACAAGTTTGACTAAGAAAGCTCAACAAAACTATGCTCTCTAAATAGGTATGTTTAATTTCCTGTTTTTCAAACCACAATCGAGCAAAACGAATCAAAAAAACAACCTGTATAAATACATCCAGACACAGCACGTCATGAGGTAAACCTCGGGAACTATCCTTGACACTTTAATGTTTTCAGAATCAGTGACAAAAAATTGACACGGATTCGCGATTTTATAGGAAAATGTTTAACTGTAGTGAGTCACTGCGAGTCACAGCTTCCTGGAACGGTGTATGTGGGGTAGGGGGTCGCCAGGTCAAGGTTAAGGGACAATGGACGTCACAGGTGACCAGACATACGAAAAATTTTGACTTAAAACCATAGTTAGTTCAAGGCCATACAATTCGATTGAGGAAATCTTGAGATCCTTTGTTTATTAGTTTTTGAAGATCTTGATCAATAATGGTCTCCATGAATTACTTCATGATATTTTCCTATTAACATACCATGTGATTGCCTTTATCTTGCTCCTTTTTTCATATTTTTATTTTTTATATTATTTCTATATTTTTTTTGGCCAGTACCATTGAGTACAACAGAATAAAGAGTGTCCAATCCCTTTGCAAACCCGTTATCGCTACTAAATTTCAATCACCCAGCGCCAGGAAAACTATATTTAAAGAAAAAAAGGCTATTTCATTTTTGTAAATTTCTTACCTTTCCTTTAGTGCTGTTATTTTGCGACAGTTATTTAGCTATTGAAGACGCTCCTACAGCCTAGTATGTAGGTTATCGACGTTTGCGAGCGCTCGTCACTTCCGGCTAATCCGCTTCCGACCTCGAAACATGTTATTAACTCCTTTAGTTAAATACCAAACTGCGCTGAAAAGTATTTGGGGCTCAGTGTTATTGTGAAAAAACGAATCTCTCGGTAAAGGATGGAATGAAGAAAACAAGGATAAAAATTGTTTATTGCGGGAGTCCATTTTGAAAGAGAAAATATTATAAATGTCAAAATAGCTGTCAGAGTCTTTACGTCATTAATAAGATTTCATTTTGTGTGTAACTAAATCTCTGAAGGATAAAGGCTAGCTTGTTAAATTAACCACGATGTATAGGTACATGAGTGAAGCCGTTGAAAAAATCTAGTCTATCATTTAAAGACCAGCAACAACAAATAGTTAAGTAACTCTGTAAAATACTTATGTAGTTCGCCCGCATTTTCAAAATAGTGCTGTTCACATTCGCACATCCACAGCACACATAGGCTACATACCATTTTGAGCAACTACATTAAAACACATTTAATTTATGTACAGTCCTTAGCCGACACTATTAAATTTATAGTTGCATATACTTCGCTACTGACGTCGCCCCTGTAATAAATAATCGGTTTTCCGAAATACCTACGTACTGAAGTGTTTGTACCTAATTTTATGCGAAGTAGGTCACTTGGGCTAGGATATTAATATACATTATTGACTTCAGGAAACTATTGAATAGGTCAATATGGTTTCTATTCAAGAGATTTGGAATACTGTAGAGTTGTATATTTATAAAAGAGGTACAATGTCCTTATTAGGTACAAATACTTCTTATTTTGTTTAAAGCATGTGTCGGACTTGGGTATAAATTAAAAAACTTATCTAACTCTATTAAAATAAATTTAGTTGAGGTCACCACGCCAAACCCATTGAGCGCGACCTGTCGCCGAGTTCGATCCCGTAGGACAAATATTTGCGTGATCCACGAATGGTTGTCCTGAGCCGGAGAAGAGAAGGTCTCTGTGTAAGTGTCTTGAATGTTTATGAAACAAAAAATTACATAATGTGGGAGTCGCTTAAAAAAACAAAATCAACAAAATATTCCATACAACAACTCTGATCAAACAAACAGTATATCGTATTAGTGAGTTAGCTCGCTACTGTGCACCAAGTGGTTGTTGCTCCTACAATCGGGTCGTATTTACATGCATCTAGATCAGGTCTAGATTCTCGGCCTGCCCCCATCCATGTTCGTCCTAGGGTCCTGCGAGGTCATCTGTCCGTTTTAATACTTGTTGTGACTATATTTTAGTACACTACATAGAATTTTATTTTGTAATTTACCAAGATTACTTTAGAATGGAATATCATCCCGGGAGGTGCAATTCAAAAGTATGTATCCTTTTTTTTAAGACCACGTTATTCCGGGTTCAATGAATCAATAAATAAAAAACTTGTATTACATTACGCCCAAAACATAGAGCGTGTGTTCTTTGTAATTTTACTGCTCTATCGATTTAGAAAAACTCACATTTCCCGGGGTTTTAAGAATAAGTTCTGTAAAACAAAGTAAAAAAAAAGAATAATTCCTTTCTACATAATAAATATTTTCAATAAATCCTGCTTATCACTTAGTGTTCCGTCTAAATCTGTATTTTGGACAACCGCATCCGCAGTCCTTAGTGCACGGTGCACTGCGTGCGTCACGGCTGCGCGTGTGTGCGTGCGCAACCATGACCCCGTTTTCACTGCGCGCGCAAACATCTTGCATGTGTGAGTGTACGTAGCGTAGGTGTGTATGTGTGCGTCACATGTGCTTGTGTTATGTCACACGAGATGGAGCGTGCGTGCGCCCGCGCACTACAGGTGGCTCTGCTTTGAACTTTTTAAAGTACTCAGTCCTACAAATACATACATAGACGTAGCGACAAAGCTTGTGTATGTCAAAATATATACTAACCTAAATATGACTAAAACATTAATTGTTATTTATAACTTAAAAGATTAATCATTTCCTGCATTTTGAAATAAACTGACAGGAAAATAAATAAATTGATTTCTATTAACGTTGTACACCTACATTGCTCAATTGCGACACTTAATCATTAAGTACCTTTCCTACCGTTCACCAGCGAGGACCTTAGCCGTCGTGACCGTTCGAAGATCACGGCAAATTGGGTGTCTAGTCTATTAAAAGCCGGATATCCGGTTATTAATACCAAATGTATCGAGTAGAGCATACTCCGTAGCGTCTCAGTTACGCAAACGTTGATCCGCGCGTTGCCTTGAGAGCTGTTAGCTGCGCAGGCGCAATAGATGAACAGATTTCGAATTTATAGGTCTTGTGTGATTTGGAATTTTAATATCGGAAATTCCAGCGAGAAATACCTGACAGGCGCGGTACTACTAGGTATTAAATGCCTCTGTAACAGTAGCAATTTTAAACTATTTTGGAAACAATTCTTAATACAACCTAGAACTTTATGCAGTAATTTAGTATTTTTCAATTATTTAACATGAGTCATATTTTCGATTAGACTAAAATATAGAGCTATCATCTAACGATACTTAATATTCTAAGTACTTATTACTAGATATCCATATAAATCTATTTGTGAACTAACAATCAACATTAATGGTTGGGTGCGTGTTATTCCCACAAGCTTTAACGGATCACAGATTTCAACGCGATCGGGTCGCGAAAATGTTGCTAGCAGAATCAAAGATATTTTAAATATCTGTTCCTTGCCCTGTTACTTTATTTATGAGTATTAAATACGATATTCATAAAGTGGGCGTCTATAAAAAAAATGATTCCGTTTTCCCTGAGTTGTCTCAGCACAAACTTACATACATCACATCTTTGTATTAGTATAGATTAATTACTACAATTCCAACGAATTCCAATTACAATTTAATTTGTAAACAACGAGCGTAATTGAGATAAAATACTGTAATAATCATAGTTAACGTATTGTACCTAATTATTATATCATTATGCAATCATAGATATATAATCTAAGATTATAGGCGGCGGCAGGCGCTCAACAAACAACTTTATACATCTTTTACAATTAATCTTTTACTTTTTTTTAAAGCGACTCCCGCACATAAATATGTATTGAATCCGTGTGTCGCGGGATGTTCGAAAATAATTAAGTTATGCCAATAGTCATATACTAGGCATGCACAAAGACTCGGACCAAACATTTGTGGATCATACGAATACCTTGTTTTACGCAGGTATCGAACCAGCGACACGTATCTAACTCACAGTGAGTTTGGCAGTGCCCTAGTCCACTCGGCTATCACGAGTATGATTATGATTCTGTTATAACACCATTTTAGGTCCCTGTTCACGACACTGTATAGAGTGTGCGCACGTCAGGCGGTCTCCAGTAGTTTCCATCTCAATAGTCCGACGCCCGCGGCAACCCTACTTTATCTAAATCAAGTTTCTACAGCATATGTTTGTGTTAGATTCAGACTTCAGGCTCGAAAACTATGCTTTATTTAACCCTGAAATATGCCTACCATGGTACATTAAATTGAATGTATTAAGAAATTAAATTGATTCTAAAATAATGTACTGGGAAGAGTGTGAATAGAAGAATGAGTATGTCTTTATAAATGCCAAAGGAATAGTTATAGAATTTTATGTAAAAATTGGTTTACGACTTGGATGTGTATACCAGTTGGAATAAAATAATCATAAGGGAAATTGTTAAGGTTTGCTTTAGTCATAGCTACTTGAAGATACTTTAAGAGACGAGTATACAGGTTTAGAAAACTATCCAGCTAGCAACTCAGTCTGTGTGCGTTCTCGGTAGTTTGATAGACATATTTATTTTAAAAAGTAAATATTATTTTAAAGGCATATCTTTATTTATGTAATTTCCAGAATAGAAGTGTTTTACCAACATGAGGTTATCTCAATAAAAAGTCCCAAAATTCAATTCCTCATTATAACGAGGTTTAGTTTCAGGATTTTCAATTGAAATTAATTACTGAAAAACTGTTATATATTACCACTCAACTTTACTGTAACACGAAGTAATCCGCATCATCATTACCGGTAGCCAAACTTCCGGCAGTTAAGTTAAAACCAAGTTTTTAAACAGACAGAGGAAAATCAACGATTCATTTAATACAATAATTATAGCAGTAATATTATGAATGGATTCCCGGAATCCAATATCAGGTCGGCGGACATTTCTCGGTGTTGCGCCCCTGACCCAGAATCGGGCGCCGTACATAAATAAACAAGTCAATGTGTGCCCCGTGGCGGCACTCGGACCCGCGGACCTGACGCGCACCTGACACCATGACGTCCAATAAAAGTTCACTTTTTATCGATAAGCAATTGACAATATTCATAGTAGGCTTGAAAAGTAAAATAGGAATAAATCTCGATAAAAAAGAAATCTCTTTCAATCGCCAGTCATATTTATTTATTTATTTTTTATTTTTTTTATTATAAAGGTTCTTCAACGACTTATTCACTATAACATATTACATAGACAACTAGTAGGTACATGGATAATCATGGTGAATTTGTCACTTAAAGAAGAACACAGCTTAAACATAAATAAACTATACAACTATGAGATCTGTTTCAATTAAAAATTTGGAAGATAATATGACGTACTTTACTCTGTTTTAGAACAACATTCTTTAATAAGCTAGCAACACTCCTTTATCAGTTAACAATGGGTAATTAGAATTATTAAAACAGAAGAGAAGTATTATCATTGTGAAAACGACTGCAACAAACATTGTCAAAATATTATGAGGGGTTAGGAAGCGTAAGTCTTTTGCGAAATTGATAGAATGTGTCTGCGAGGATGTCAATGTTCTCATTATTTATTTTATATTTATAGCAATTGTATTTTTTTTGTTATAAATAATTAAATTCCAGCGAAATATATTATTCTAGGTATTGCATACCTATTCAATAAATCTTCGAAACTTATTTCAAATTATTTTTAAAGACAAGTCAAAGTTTCTAAGTTTTAAAGTTTCTTTCAAATACTACTTAATACATATTCTTTCAAACTATCCTATTGCTAACAGCTCCTGCAAGAATTTCTTGGCGCATTTAAATACCAAGTTTATTACGTGAGATGTGTCGCACGGGAAAACCCAGGGTTACTAGACTATACGTATACCTCAAACATTAATAGAGTGTCTGTTGATCACCAAACAAACATTAAGACTATATCATTTGTTACACCAACATTTAGTGCAGCACAAAGGAAAGAGTTCTTCAACATGTCATTTCTGCGACGTGGCAAAGGTACAATTTTCAATGGGTTGAGTTTCCCCTAGAGTTGCTATAGAAATGATACGTTAATAGCCTCAGTGCAGCAGTGCGCACGCGCAGCTCGGCGGAAACCAATAAAACTATATTACCTTAATTGTACATGATACAGACAAGTATAGAGTACGTGTGGAGGAGTTTTCGTTTTATTTGCGGACTAAGAAAATTTTGAACGTATCCTGTATGTTTCGAAATACAGCAAATAAAACATACTCACATATTATAAAGCCTATAGATTTCCGATTTCGTCGTTTATATTTTTTACTCTCAATCAACTTATACGATATCCTAGAAGTGTGAGATAACGTGCTATATCATATTTCCACAAAACAGAACATAAATCAAATAAACAGGCAATTTATTTAAATGAATGTAACAAGCAACATGTTTTCTAAGTTGAGTCTACTCTTGAATCTAAGCACAGCTCCTTGAGACGGTGCGACAACCTTAATCATGTCAATGACGAGCAACCACACACGCACACGGACGCGCTCACGCACACACTCGCGCGGCGTGTGCGCGTGCGCATGTTCCGCGCGTATCCTGCGCAAGTGCACGCGACACCCTTCTCCTGCACATGCACCGGTCTTGTTACACTTACGACACGAGGAGTCTGTGTTAATTGTCATTATAAGACTTGTAGTTAATACTCATTTTAAAAAATATGACGTCATTATCACACTCTCCTTTTCAATGAATCGTTTCTACCGACTACTAGTAATTAATTACGTAAAATATTTTCCTTAAGTTTAGTTCGGTTCAATTATTCTCCAATCATAGAATAGGCATTCCAACAACAATCGTGATTTCTTAATGTATTTAGCATTATGTATATTGTATTAGTGAACGTGTAGCGAAAAACATAATTGCAATTATATTTAGGAAATCAAGTTTCAATAAATATTTATAATTTTATTAAGATGTATGAACGAAAATTATTCGCAAATGTTTCATAATTTAATTTCCTGTTAATAATTCTATAAATACTAGTACATTTTGCAGTCTTAGCACGCAATGTCTTTACGGCTCAAATCTATCTAAATTCACGATTCTATTTTTTTTACAGGCACTAGTCAAATTGCGTTGTCAAATTGTCAGCTGTCGATGAGAAAATCTATAATATTTTTGGAGGAACAGTAATAGTAGAGTAGGCACGTAGCTATACAACTCATTTTTATTCTCCAAAGTATTTTCAATATTAATATTTATAGATTTGCCTTAAAGAAACATGACGTCTGTCCTGAATAATTACATTACGGTTTCAGTCATCTTTTCCAAAAGTCTTATAACACGAATTCAATAATTGACATTAAATATTCCTCCATATGCTATGCGAGGTGGCCACGTGACTGCTCCTGATGCAGTCCTCGCTGCATAACTAACTTCCAGCCAGCTTGTGTCGAAACCGCATTACTAACTGGGACGCGTATGCTTAACTTATCGATTCAATAATCATCCGATAGAGGGGTCTCTTCACTTGATTGTGAACCAACAACACTATACTAGTGACGTTGGTCAGTAGTATAGTGTTGTGAGGTCAACTGTCTGCTGGTGTTACTGTCACCATAATCATCACTTTCAAATTAACTCTATCTGGCTACTTTGCTATTTCATTTATGTGACTCCCCTAAAGGATGCCTTTTAGTAGTTTAGAATGTGTGATGTTTAGATGCCAAATGCTAGATTTTTTATTATTATAGAGTTCAATTTTAAGATGTCCTCTCCATTTAAAGCTTCTGCTGAGTATAAATCTCTCCATATTTTGTTAACTGTCTCAAAAAATCCCAGGAATATTATTCGTTAGAATAATTTTCTCGTCTAAATTAGATAAGCATTACACAGGTTGTAAAAACTCTATACCTGTATATTTAAGGACTAGGTACTATATACATACTTGGTAAATATATTGTAGAGACTGAGATAGGAGGCATTAGGCGCTGTAATGTGTCTCGGAAACCGGACGTCACACACCTGGGTCCCAGACACGGCTAATTTGTAACGATTATTACAGACATAGAGTCGTGTGTACTCGACATTCATACAACGGTGTAGATACATTATAATCTAGTTCGTAAACAGATGCTTATGCGTTCACCAGAGTAACACTCATTTTAACATAAGTATAGTTCATAAAGAGAGAAATGTAAAAAGTTTTTAGCATATCTCTATACATGTACTTACGGGTATGTTGTGAGAACTAGTAGAGCTCTAAGTTAAGAACTCTATTTTTGGCTACTACTTGGATATCGTAAAAGCTCAAAACTGACTTCTCTCCTCTTTTCAATCTTATTAAAGAAGCTCCATTTGTTTTTGTTTGATGTTAAAGATTAAATTGTAAAAATATTTGTTGTTATAAGTCGGCCGTGTAGCGCATTATCGAGCAAACACTCGTGGTGCTATTGTCCCCTCGCTCAATGCCGCGATAACATCTTCTATCACGCCGATAGCAGTCTGTAGGTAAACAGAGGTGTATGGCACGCTAGCCCTTTACTGTTTACCATTTTTTTGCTCTAAATATGAGAAAGTGTAAGGTAAAAGGTGATGCATGGACTGGAAAATGTCTATGATAGGCATCTTCATTATATATGTGGCCAAAATAATTATTTTTCTTGTGATTGATGCGCCGGTGTGTACGCTCTTCAATACCGATTGCTTGCGGTAGCTGTATCTTTTTGGCCTGATTTGTACTTATATGGTATTGTTACTGCATCCAAACCATGGGTGCTATAAATAAATGTTATCGTCAATAATGGGTCGTTTTCCAGTTTCACATTTTATCGTATTTTTTTCACCCCATACTCATTCTTTAGGTACCATAGTCGTTTGTTGTCATCTATACTAATATATAAAGCTGAAGAGTTTGTTTGTTTGTTTGTTTGTTTGTTTGAACGCGCTAATCTCAGGAACTACTGGTTCAAATTGAAAAATTCTTTTTGTGTTGAATAGACCTTTCATCGAGGAAGGTTTTATGCTATAGATCATCACGCTGCGACTAATAGGAGCGAAGATATAAAGGAAAATGTGGAAAATGTTTCAACCACGCGGACGAAGTCGCGGGCAACAGCTAGTTAGTCATATTTAAAAACCTTAAACTATCTTTAAAAGAACATAAGCAAAACTACAACACCAAAGTACTCTATTCGCTCTGGGCAATGTTACAAGTTTGGTCTAAGTAACATACATTTATAATTGGTCTGCCCCATTTATCAATAAAAAAATTATCTCAGTAAGGAATTTACAGTGACTAAAGTGACAACCAGTGAAAAAATAAGGGATGTTGTTATAAAATAAACAGGTGAACAGCCATTTAGCTATTTTTTCGATATAGACTCAATTATCCTAACTGTATAGTCAGCAAAAAGTTGTGTAAAAAGTGTGGACAAAAACCCGGGAGTAGCTGCTAGAGGCGCCACGGGGCGGGGCGAGCTGCGGGTGACCGGGATTTATCACTCGTTATTTGGGATCCTAGGATTTAAGCATTTTAAAATATACATTTATTAATGTGTCATTTTAAGCTTCAAACCCGTTGAAGTATTGATACTGCATACATATGAGAGGGAACTTTAAACTAAATAAGGATACGTTTTTATATACATGTTTGTATAACAATCATCAATGGTCATCATATAACAATCGAAGTGAATACTTTTACTTCTCATCAAAACAACACGTTGAAAACAATCCGATCCCAAATTTTAGTAAAACGTCCAGCTCAGTTCTCAAATATCTTTAAAATCTGTACGGAACCACTCACCACACGCTGCACCTGACACCTCGCCACGTGTAGGGTACTCGGGTGCGCAGGCGCAGTTTTTGTGCGTCACGGTCCATCGCGCGCAGTTCACTACAGTGTCAGGGGTGTCAAATACAAGCAACGTGAATTTTACGCTAATGAATTAGGGGAATTCTGACGCGTTACCGGAATGCGAGATATTTAACGATTTGACAGGTCGGTAACGCAACGCGAAAAAATCTCTAATTATTTTGGAATAGGTTGTAACAAGTAGTACAATTTTCAGTGTGAAAAACTATATCGTGGATTTGTAAAGTCTAGAACATCTTACACAAGAGCAATTCACGCAACAAATATTAAGTTTTTATTGGAAAAACATTAAACTGCTCGCGGCGTTTAATAGAAACGCGAATCGAATCATAACAAAGCAAACGCGCGTCACAGCAATTACAAAGAAATGTTTGCGTTTGAAATGTCTCGCTCATCTCTCGATCCCGCTCATCTCCCGCTCAGCAACACATTCCATTCATTAGGCATACTGTTAAATGGGTGCCATTAATTTGGCCGTCAATTATTTGTTACATGACGTATTGGCTGTCCGAAATACACTGCCCCGGGACATAAAAAAAGTAGAATTGGACACGTCAAAATATTGTCTGTAGCAAGTGATTTAGTTCTATCGGATATTTATGATACTGGTACGATGGGTGGAGGTAGCAACAGTGTTCAATCTAAAAAGTGTGGTGGTGGTGAAATAAGTCAGGATTGTTTCAAAACGGGGACGCAAAGTTATAGGTTCGAAGCCTAGTAAAAGTATATGAAAAAGTTACGTAAATCTTTATTAATAGCTCGTATTCAACAAGCTATAATTACCACAGAGTTTTATACAATAGCTATTAGCTAAGCTTTCTTGTATTAATAATACATTTTCTTTTTCAGGTAAGTTTCAGAACGCGCGGCATTTCCTTGTGAGTTCATTAAAATACCTTTTTACAATATTTCGCCATTATTGGGTTAAGATTAAGTGCCCGGTCGAGTTCTCTGAGAAATTACGGTTTTTCACGCACCCCGAATGACTAGGGAAATAGCGGCCTTATCGGGATGTAGGCTACAAGTATCCCAAGGTCACAGTAACCACCAGGCTATATTGGTTTTTTTTTTACAATAATTAGCACTCGTGTGTATTACGTCCAGTCGTTACGTAATGGGGTATGTTGAAGGGTTTTTTATGATATTATAGCCAGAATTCATTCGATCGTTGGAAATGTTTTTAAGGTTGAATGAGATTTGCTCTAGGAGTCGTCAATAGTGACAAACGGCAGCTTACAAAGTCCAGTCAAATTAAAAACAATACTACCTTTTACCAAAATTTACAAACTTTTAACTGTTGATATTGATTTTCTTTCGTGAGAATATTTTTATAATTAGCAATGGATTTCGTTACGAAAGTCGTTCAGTATTTGCAGAGAAGCCTCTCCGGTCTGTATGTTAGCCCTTTTTATAGATTTCTTGTTTTATGTATTTGAGAGTCGAGTATATTTGAAATAGTTTTGTGCCCGACTTTGTTCGTGTTGAAATCTCACATATTTCTGGAACGGACTCGATCCAGAATAAACATATCGTACGACAGGCGAATATAATATTTGTGTGTGACCAACATTTTGAGAATACATTAGAAGTTAATCATATCTGTTAATCAAAACAAATGTAATGTCATCAAGCTAACTTGAATTAGGCGTAGGTTTATAAGTAGTAGGATAACGTATGTTAGTTTTCTGCATGTAATAGTCGTTAAAGTAAATAATTCAACAGAGTTTAGTCCCTATACAACAGAAACACTTATCCTTGTTAGTTAGTCATATTTCACAGAAAAATCATTGTTGCCTTTCGAACACACCAACACTTTTATAAACGGACAGTCACCAAATCGATGTCATTCTAAGAGACTCCGGTAATTATTAAAAACTATTCATGGTGTCGTGACGTCACACACCGCAATATTTTGCGTAATTACGCGTTTCGATCGCGGGCCGACGTAACGCGCAAACGAAAGTAATATTATCCGATGTGTTTGTCTCAGCATTGCACTTGGTTACGTATCAATCATGTAGGTCACGGCTGCGCGTGCGCCGCGGAAAGCGCCCGCGCCGCTAACAACACTAACTAGTCTTTTTCATTTCATAGTTGCTTTTTTACGTTTTCACCTTGATGCACTTGTATCAATATCGTTTGTTATTTTGATTAAATTATTTTATTGCTCAATAGAAAACTAGAAACATGTTTTCTTTTACTTCTTTCTCAATTATGACGTCATTATTACTTGTTTACGTTTTGATTCTTTGAATATGTGGAGATATAATGAGTCTTTTTAATCTGAAAATATATTTTAATTATCAAAGTATTTTTTTAATTTTTAATAAGATTATAAAAACATCCATTAACTGTAAATAATTTTATTTATGCTCATTAAATTATGTTTCAAACAATTACAAATTCCGCATTTACGTGTAGGTAACAAATAACTGACAGACATTTGAAGCGAACCGGATTAAAATAGACGCATATGCGAAACATATTGGACATACAAATAATTTTATTGCCCTAATTGTGTGTGTATGCACACAAGCCAATCTGTTACATAACACACATCGGTGGGCGTGTGTGCGTGTGTGCGTGTCACACACACGGGGCATGCGCGTACGCAGCCTGCATCCTGTCCTTAGCTACAATCTTAATTTTAAAATATCTATTGAAAATTCAATTCTAATCAGTTTTAATCGTTTCTATAAACAGAATTGGATCAAACATTTGTGATCTGGCAAATGTTGGTCCCAAGGTTGGATCGCCAATACGTCACTCAAAGGTAACGCGCCTAGTGACCATATAGGTCTTGCTAAACATAATATTTACTTGCATTGTAATACGGCTATAGTATACGCAGAATACCAACTGTTATAGCAGGTATATGTATGTAGTACTCCCAAACTCTGAGTAACCTTGACAATGACGAGAACAGGCGTCCATTGTCTCGTCCGAGAACCGAATGCCGGACCGTCTGGCAATCCCCTTCCTGGAACACACGTACGAATACACATCAACATCGCATTCATACAGAAAGCGTCTTTATTACACAGTGGTATGGTTTATTTTCATTTGACGTGCGAGAAGTATATGATGTACTCGGATTTTATCTTGGTGATGGGTATTTTTAGAGACTAAATTGCTTGTCAAATTTATTTTGTTAGTGTCAAAATTGATGATAAACAATGACTGTAAACAGAAGAGTAGCGAAACTAAAAAAAGGCTTCGTGGTAGAGATGATAAAATAACTTGTAGTGAAAAAAGAATAAGTCGACCTGTCCCAGAGAAGATGAAGTTATAGGAGAAAATTATTCATATTATCATAAAGCTCTTTCAAATTATTTCCAAATGAAAAGTCCAGAAATACATCACATTACTTAGAGCCCTGCATTTAGATCCTATGGTTTCTATTCAAATTTTGTTTATGAAATACTTTTAAAACAAGCGAAGTTCCATAAACAAAGCTATGACGTCATCTATAAAACTGTTACAGGATAAACCATTCTTTTTTTAGCTTCGCAGGCATTATACCGTATTTTTAGGCCTACGGGGTCCTCGTACACACGAGGTAACTGTAATGTCCGCGGACTAACGACTTTAGTCACCAAACGCTCGTCGTAAGATAGACACATTGAGGTTCGCACATAAGAACGCGTCCTTAGAAACGAATGTGAACAAATATTAGAGTGCCTACGTGTCGCCCCGTGTACAGTAAGCCTTACAATTATTATTTGACTCAATAGTTACACAATGTTCCTTGAAACCTATTCACGTATGTACTCGAGTTTCTCTATATAATGTGAATTTTGCTATTTCACCAATAACGCCTACAGTATACAATTTAGAACGATTATCTAGGCTAGGTAAGGGAGTCTAGACCCGTTGCCATGGCAACCAGACGTGCTCGCCAGCGCGGGGCGGCAGGGAGGGTTGTATTTTTAATTTTTATAGGTTAGTGGTATATTTTGATTGGAGGAGTTTTTATTGTAACTAAGGTTTAAGGAATATTGTTCAATATTCGTTGCCGAGGGTTTTTAATACGATTTGGGGTGATTATGTAAAGATTGTTTCTCTTAGGGCAAGGTCAAGTGGACGTTTTTGTTATGGATGGTTCTTATTTTTTTTTGCTATTTTGTATGAAGATTCCATAATATCTGTTGCTAGCGGAGATTTCTTTATAGCTTATTATTATTTTCCCACGACGAGACAAAAGCAGTTTACGAAATCTTTCCAGTTTTTTTTTATCTTATTTCACCCCTTTTTTTGGGTCTATAGTATTCTAGTTTTTCGTGGATACCAGTCCAATCCCAAACCTGAAAAGGCACAACAGCTACCAAGTACCATAAAGTACTAAATCTATAATCCAAGATGGCCGCCTGGCCGTGTTTTGTTTGTGGCACGAACATTAGATATACAGTGATTATAGCAACGAGTGCAACTGCTTATAATATCAAGTACTTGACATCGATACCGTATTTTCAGCTTTCAGCAACTCTTGAATATAAACTGTATATTTCGATATTATAATTTTCGTTTGACATTGGGTTTGTTATGTAAGATAACTGTTAGTGAGGTAGTTCTGTATTGCCTTTTTTCATTTTGTAGGTACTAACATATCTTTTTAGGTAAAAAACACGAGTAATTTCTTATTTCCTCTTGCAATTCCAAGTTGCGCCTATATTTTCGGCTTTCCATTCAGATCAAATTAAACTGGACACCGTACTTTTCATAGGCCCTATCTGACCTCCATAATCCATTTCACAGGATACCGCACCACCTCCTTGTGTCACTGGGATTGTCAAACATCCAAGTCACATGTATATACACAAGTATATTAATTGTAAGTGAATAGAGGATTGTTAATGTCCTCTCATTACGCAGCATCTCATCCTCCAATTATGAATTTGCGTCATGTTTTGTATCTAAATGATTACAGTCCGTTATCCACTGGTTATGTAAGTAATTGTCATCATTAGCTCTATAACTAGGTTTTCCTCGGCTATATAAAGGCAGCTTACATTCAGCTACTAATATATGGATACGATGTTTATCCGATTTTATTTATTTTTATTATAAAAACTAATTAAATTTAGTGTCACATGTGGGTAAACTTTTCCATCCACCTTGCATTTTTGCAGCTCTCGTCTCGCTATTTTTAAATTAATAATACCAGATTTTTATAGTCATAGTATAAGTATTTAAAACTAAATACAACGATACTAAACTTGCAAGTGACAGGTTGGATACTGAAAACAATCAATAGTTATTTCTCAAACAATGGCATAACTCTTTTCTCGAGTATCTTCAGTTCCAAAACAATTTCCTAAAACAAAAGCACTTTGTGTAACACCAGGCGAGTTCCAAAACGATTTGAACCTTTTTAGAGAAGTCAAATACTCCCTAAAATAGGCTCGGAATATTCTAGATTAATGTTTCTTAAACAAAATTGAACGTTTAAGGCAATATGTCAGGGTTACGGCAAAAGGAATTTAAAACCAAAATTGAAGTCAGATTCTAACGCGTTGCGAAACAATAGACCTGTGTGGTGCATATTTATTAGGTTTTTTGTTAAGATTTACATTATTTTCTCGAATTTTGTTTAAGGGCACAAAAACTTAGAAAGTTTCTACAGAAACTAATTAACTAATGTCTTCTCCGATATGAAATTGTTTCCTATTTACCTAATCTAAAACTAAGTTTGCTTGACTGCCTCAAACTTTTAAAAATAAAACAAAAATAATAGTTATCAAACTACAAATATAATCTCCAACGTCTTACAACATCACGAGCCACAATCTATCCACAAGTTATCTATATTTAGCTGTCTTCTAACTATAACTGCAGTCCCACATACACACATATAGCGCGGCTCCTCTCGCAATCTGGCGCGCATCTCCGAGCCTTGACTCCGTTCTGTAATGGCTGCGCAAGAGTCACTTCCTGATAGATGCTATCGCGGACGTTTATTGATCTATATCTTTATTGGTGTGCACTGTACGTGCTGAATAACTAAGATTCAGGTTAGGTCTTTTGGTACGTACATGGCAATGGATTATTTAGGTCGGATGGAGGTGAAAACCAAACCCGATAAAGATGTCTTTTCGTTACTAAATTGATTTAAATTATATCTTTTTCTTTAGATGTCAAGAATACCGTTTCACGTCTACAAATACAAAATATTTTTTTAATTGTTTATAACAACAGGTCTAATGCCACGGAGTAAAAACAAAACACGAAATAAAAAAAATAACAATGTAACAAAAAAGAACTCGTTCATGAACCAACAGCGAGTTTATTAGTATCTAACTACCGTTCTAAAACGTAGCCTTTATTTATTTATCAGCATCTCACCTTCAGTTCGTAGCTTCGCGTCGCCAAGTCAGCGACAGAGTATGACATCGCGTGCTGCATTGACCTAGTTGTGGCGGGTTCGATACCCGACTGAGGTCGGCCGCATAGATAATAACTTTAAACGCCTCCGCTTGCTTGTGAGTCTTCGCTTCAATCTCTTTTATCTGATGACGTTCATAATTTTAATGATGGAGTCTGAATGTTGGGTTTGTTCGAGCTTGCATGTCTAAGTTACGGAATATTTGAATTTAAAAATATGTCTTACCTTTTGAGTTATTTGTAGCTCTTGAAGGTCATAGAATGAGGATATCTTTTGAAGAAATCAGTCCAGTGTTAGGCGAAGTACAGTTATATGCGATGAAAGATCATAACATACGATAGTTTTAATAGCCGTATACAGGAATGCCAATCAGTTTTAAGTTGGTGTTAAGACTGATACTGTCCTTTTCACTTACGTTATTACATTAGGGATTATTAGAATTTATAAAAAAACTATACATTTCTTTGTGAATTCACTTTTCGTAAATACTGATAATATTTTTAGTAATATAAGAATCAGTCACTTGGCGCCTATGTCCACTTCAGCAATTTAAAATAAGTTTCTACTAATTTAACAATAACTGATGCAAGTCTGTTCATATTCCTCGACGACTTCAATCAATTTAAAGTGATGCATTGAAGAATGCCGAGGTTATTTGACACGCACTTATTAGTACATAAATAGATAAAATGTTAGTAATCATATTATAGTAGTTAGAAAATATATGCGTGTGAGGCCGCATTACTGTTTAAAGCTAATAAAATAAGTACAAAGAGTTTATTCATATAACGCACGTAAAAGGTTTTTTTAACCCTTTTAGACTTTTTTTTAGTATTTAGCACCATTTTTCCAGTACGAAAAACTGTCAAAATAACCTTGTTTCAAAATCTAAAGAACACTAAAAACATAATATTTGATATTGGTAAAAACCTCCTTTGAAATAGCAAACATTCAATAACTAGTTTAAAATTTATATCATAACAATAATGACGTATTAACGTTAAACTCGTTATTTCACAAAACAACAAACCACAGTATAAAACTAATAAAATTCCAAGCGTAGGAAAAAAAGCAACGAGAAACTTTTTATTACTCCAACTTAGATAATTCTAGTGAGACAACAAACTAACGCACACAAAGACAAGTGCCGAAAATCACGGACAGATCATCATAGAGCACGCACACAAGCACAGTAACTAGTCTGTACAGTGCCGCACACAGACGCAGGTTCCGAGTGCATTTCTCACGCACACATAGACCTACTGAAGGGCGTCCCCAGGGTAACGGCCTATTCGTCTGAAGGGCGTTTTTACGTGCCCTTAAACCTTTTTGACATTTGTGGGTTTCTTGTAGTGTCTCGTGGTTATAGGTGGAAAATATTTATGATGGTACAAAGCCTGGACAGTGAACTTTCCTGAAGACTAGCTCGTAGACATATTTGGAGGTTTAGAAAATAATTCATACACATTTTTTTAATAATTAAGAAACAATTCGCGTAGGAAAGGTAGGTAGGGAAATATTTAGGATTTTTTCAAATTACTCACAATTTGTTCACGTCAATTCAATTTGCAAAAATATTTAAATGTGGTAATTCAAATAGTTGCTGATTTAATTAATCGCTTTATTAAAAATGAAAATTCATACTTAGATATAATAATATAACTATATCCATATTTTAATTTAATAAATAAATAATCCAACATCACCCATTTTACTTACCTATTTATATATATTTAGAAACAGATATTATGACTGACTTAACCCCAAGAGAATTACCACAATAGCCGAACAAATATTTTTGTTGTCTGAATATAATAAAACGATTGCGTCCCTTGATACAATATTTTTAACCATCTAATTTGAGGTCTCATCTATGTAATATACTCTAAACCCAAACGAAGAAAATAATTTCTCGTGCAAACATTTTTCAGTCAAACGTTCTAAAATTTCGTGTGTAAAAAATCCTATAACAGTTAATTTATATCTACGGGTAAATAGAATCAGTAACGTGACATTTCAAAAATACCTGAAAAAGGCCTTCTCCAATAAAAACCTTGTTAGTTTCGATTTCTATAACAGTTTTTCAAAAAAGAAACAAAAGTAGAGCAACAGCATTATTTATATAACCTTCCATTTCATCACGAAATAAAGGAGAGATAGAAATATTCGTTATTATTTATGACTTCAATATACATCTTACCTAAATGACTACATATCTAGACTATTCTAGACATTCATCCCTAAACGATAAAGTCACCTAATTTGTGTTCGCCACCGGGACATCGACTCTGCAGTCTAGAGGTCGCGCCCCGACTCCCGCCCGCCGAGCCATCGGGAAGGTTGGCAGACGGCGCATTACAATGATGACACAAGTAAAAAATGTTTTTGTTTTGTTCGTAATATGTTACTGACATTTTTAAGTAATAGCGAGTCGACATTTGAATAATAATATGTTAGCGCATGAGTCATGCCTCACTTCTTACGTATTAAATTGGAAATATGAAATGGCTGGTGACTAAAAATACGTGTTCTTGTGCAAATAAATGTAACTTCCGCTTTTCACTTCCTTGTCTCTATTTCCGGGTGGTAAACCTAATTTTAATAGCTTTACTCTATCTCTTATAATATACTGAAAAATCTTTGTTTAAGTAAGCTTCTTACTCCACATATCTTGAATATATCTACCTCAAGAACTCTTAAAACCAAACATACATAAACAGAACAATAATATGTATTATAAGTCGAAGCAAACCCGCCAACAAAAGTAATAGCACTGTTACGAGTCTCTTGATAACGGTTGCAGGCGTTATATAGGCGGGCATCGAACTCGGGACGCCGCGTCCTTGCCTTCCTCGAACCAGACCGCACCAGACCGAACTACAGTGAACTGGATTGAACCAGACCTTTACAGGCTCTGAAGGCTGTATTTCGGAGGGTCGACAACCGGAGGGCAGGACGCGCCGCCCGCCCTTGCCTTCCGACCGGGCGGGTGGCTCTGATGCAAGTGCGTTTGCCCGGGTTCCGTTAGTATCTTACGATAAATAGAAAAGAAAAATATTTCTTTTTTTTTGTTTCGTTAATATTTTTTAATATGATATTGTTTACATGTCACAACACCTCGTACGCTTTCCGATAAACTCTTGGTGAGGATGTCATAAAACAAATGTGATGTTTTTGTAAACTTTAAAGATTTGCTAACCATCGTAGAAGAGGTATTGATGATTAATTATTTCGTGCTAAACTATTACAAAAATAATATCTTTTGAAACTAAACAAGTGAAGCCAAACCATAACAGTTATCTCACCCCTATACTTCGGCTAGATAAGGCCGTCGCGTCGCCGGCAGGTTGACGTCCGCCCTAGGAAGGACGCGCCGCCCGCCCTCGCCGTGGCCCGCCTAATGCCCCACGTGAATCTTGTTTGTTCACTTATTTATAACTGACATTGTAAGTTTATGTAATGATTTTATTATCGGGCGATATCATTTATATTGTGATTTGATTGCGGTAATGTTAGTTTTTGACTACATTCTCTTACAGTAAGCAGGAACTCTACTTATTTTAGTTATTTTGACAAGTGCTTTTTTTCTAAATTATTTATTTATAACGGAATAATGTCTGCTACATAAAATGAAAATATTTAATGGCGTTAGCTACAAGTTTACTCAAACATACACGTGCGTCCTAAGGACTTACAGGAATTGCTAAAGCACTTTCCTTAAACTTTATTTATTCATATATGAGAAAGATCTCGAGTTATCATGAATTAAATTAACAAAGTCGGAACCTACTAAGATACAATGGAAAATGTGAAAAAAGATGGTCAGGTATACCTAAATCATAACTGATAACTTCTACCCACGGGGACGAAGTCGCGGGCAACAGCTTGACAACAGCTTGACATTGTCAAATCATATGAATTCAATCAATATATGTGCACCCAATATAAATCAATAGCCACATAAAATCACGAGTCACAGGGCGGTAGAGTCACCGGCGGGTTGACGCCCGCCCTCGGGACGCGCCGCCCGCCCTAGCGGACGCTTCCACGCGCCCTATCTAATGCCGAGCGTTATGTTGCTGATGCAATCTGTGCATAACGACTTAAGTAATTATTTGTGTAAAGAGGGAATTAAAAATCGTTGACTTTCCTTTCTCTATATATTTATAAATATTTAAAGATTTGCGTTTGATTAAAAAGACTTTTTGCGTTTGTTCTAATAGAAAAGATGCTTATATGACAATGGATTTTAATTATTTTTATTTTTATAAATTCACTTTTCTACTCATACACTTGGGCGAGGCCATCTGAGATTTATGAAGAACAGGTTAAATTCTTTCAAGAAAACTCGACAACAGTTATTGTTAATTCTACTTCTATTTTCATTCCCACAAAAGTCATACACGAATAAAATTTCACAAAGCTGAAAGCCTTAATCATATTAAGCAATGAATATAAACGTTAAACAAAAGCCTATTAATTAATTATAATCGTCGACAAAAAACAAAACAAAGACGAAAATATTTTCCAACCTTACAAAATAATACATAAAGCCTTCTAGCCATATCAGGTTGTCTGAAGTACAGCCTACTGACGTGAACGAGCCTGAACCCGTCACCCCAATCACCTTCCACCCGGCAAGCGTAGCCACGTAGCGCCGTAGAGGTGTCCTCTACGGCTACGCGGCTACGGGTCTACGGCCCGACGACCGGACGAGAGGCTGCGCCGCCCATAAGTGCTTTTATGTTTCTCGAGTAAAATATTCTGTTTATTACATATATGTGTCTAATGTTTACTTTGTTTTGTATATTTGCTTGTTTTCTGTAAAGGAAATTAAAGCTCTGTTTCTGTTTGACTAGGGATGTTCTTATGGATATTGCTATGTCGCTATTGTAGGTAACATGGTTAATTTGTTCTGCTAACATTTTTATCACAGAGAACATTCGTGAAACTTCTAATTTAAAAAAAAATAATGCTTCACACAGAAAACTTGTCAGAAACTACTTCTAAAATAGTTTCCAAAACATAGCGATCTATTTAATTGAAATCTTTTCTAATATACAAAGCTGGAGAGTTTGTTTGTTTGAACGTGCTTATCTCAGGAACTACTGGTTCAAATTGAAAAAATATTTTTGTGTTGAAAAGACCATCATCGAAGAAGGTTTTAGGCGATTCCCCATCACGCTGCGACTAATAGGAGCGAAGATACAATTTAAAATGTGGAAAAAACAGGGTAAATTATCTCATCTTTGAGGGCTTCCGTTCAAAAATTCCTAACTTATATCTTATAAACACGCGGACGAAGTCGCGGGCAACAGCTAGTAAATTATATAAATAAAAAATAAGCAGCAAAAAATAAAATCAGACGTTCCGGTTTAAAGTAACAAAAAATCCGCAAGTTCTGTTTAACCCAATCTTCGGAATCATCCTTTGTTTCCAAAAGACATTCGTGTAGTCTTGATATCACAAATGCATATTACGGCATCGGTGGCATAGTAGGCACCTCACGAATATTAGGTAAGCAGATTGGGTAGTATAACTCCTTGTGCCTAATTCCGTCGTAGGAGAGAAATGCCGCTATGAACAGTGTAGATTGCTATCTCCACATCACAATACAGGGATTAATATTTATTTTAAAAATCACTATTACTTGAAAAATATGTCAGCTCTGATTTGCTCATGAGTGAATACTGTTATAATAACTCGTTACTTTAGTTTCGGCAACAATAACAGTGTGGTTTTTCCTCGGTCCGTTGTGAATAAATGTGGAAAAATAAGCTTACTGTTTTCTTAATATATAACAAATATCTAGTCAAAGAATCTAAGTCATTTTTTTACAAAACAATTGCGCGCTGTACTAAGTTACTGAGAATCTGTGAACGTCTTATAAATTTTGCTCAATTTGCCATGGTGTTCAGTACCATAAATCGTATGACTAGAGAATACATAAAACTGCTTTTCGCTATAGGTACCAACTTCACATACATACAGAACATAAAAATAAAAAGAAAATGCACAAAAAATCCTTATCTATGCACCCGAGTAGAGTGATAAAATCCGCAAAAATGGCCCTACCCTGAGCCATAAAAGCCGAGGCAAATGCTCAATATAGCTATAAAGCCCCCAATTTCGCTATCCTGGGCGGTGCAGCCCGCCCCCAGGGTTCACCTTCCGAAGGCTCCGCTCGTCCCGGGCGGAGTTCATTGCACCACCTCGCAAGGGCGAATTGCATAAACCATCCCCGAAATTGTGGACCTATGTATTTGAGACGAGTGGATGTGTGTGTAACTGTGTAAGTGAAGTGCTTATGTGTTCCTTGTGGCGGTGTACGCTCTCGGTTTCAGTTATGGGGTGTTTCAAAAATGATATGTCAATATTTCACTCTTTATAGAAATAAAAAGCTATATTAGGAAAACTTTGAACTGTGAAAAGAATACAGTAATTTTTGTTAGCACAATTTGTATGATTCATTTTATTATTATAACAATATGATAAGTATATAATCGCCATTAATGACGTCCATTTTTTTTTATTGATTCAATTTAACTAACGCACTCTTTTTACCAAAAATAAATAACGCAAGGCAACCTTTTAATATAATAATTGCAAAAAAATTACTATTCTACAAGTTACGTATAATACATGTAATATCTGTCGACCACCCTCTTACCTTTGTCATAAGTAATTTCAGACAATTTGCATACTCCGTGTCAATACGTCATCGCGTCACGCAATTCAAGTTCTCGTAACAGGGTGTATTATTTAAAAATATTGTGTAAGGACCATAATACTTGTTTGTCACTCGATAATTAAGCGTACCTAAATATAGAACGTGTTTTGCATAATAAAACCGTATATACTGTACAGCAGTTTTTAAATGAAACGTGACAAAATACACTACCAAAATGTTTGCGACTTGTTTTGGTTTAGGGTATATCGGATCCCGCAGAGAGTTTGCTATCTGTTAGAACATCCTTGAGTAAGATGTATTGCGCGGTTCTCCGGCACTTCAGCCTCTCCAACTGCGAATTCGCAACCGATAAAAGTCTCAGAAGACGTCAACTAAACATCCTTTTTACTAAAATTTTCAAGCGCCATCCGTAAGGAATCAGACGAGCTTTACTCTACGCACACAGGCTCACAGGATCTCCGTACGGACACAGACGCTATTCACAGTCAGCGCACACACAAACGTCTTCGTTATCTGAGTGCCGCACACACGTAACAGCTTGCACACACGCACAACTGTCTAGACTACTTGTTAAAATGCGATGTTCCGGGGCTCGACATTCGTCAGTAGGATAGGTCACGGACCACCACGGACATCGCTGTCCCCCTCTTACGCAAACAACCGTCTCCTTCTATCAAAACTGAACACTGAAACGTTTGAATTTCGACCTTACCGTGTGAAGTTAGGTCTCGTTTTCCCAAGACATCGAATCAGGTATAAATTTCGCTTTCAAAGCTAACTTGTCCGAATATCAATAAGGCGATAACTCATAACAGTTTTTGAGCGAATCTGACTTCTATAAGTATAAGATAAGGGTTGCTTTTTATTTGTTATGTCGAGGGTCCTTCCAGGTCTCCCAGCGATGCGTCCTTGGTCGGTCAGGACGAATTAGTCTTGGGAATAATAATTTATGTAAATGGCTATACATATATGTACATAATGCTGTACATAATGTGGCTGGTCTAGTGTTTGTAGCGAGGCAGTCTAGATCAGTCCTAAAATAATAAAACCTATTATTTTGTTAACTAGCTTTGCATAATGGAAGATGATCTGTGCTTTATTCTGCAGATAACCTCTATCGAATACCTTATCACATACCTACTCACAACACTCATCACACAATGTTAAATATTTTTATGTAATAGTATTTTAAAATTGTCGTTCCTAGGTTGAATAATTTTAAAATGCTCATTTCTAAACTATCTGTTACTAATTTCAAATAATACCATTTTTCTTGCGAAATAATATTCCATCAGCAATTATAGCATGTAACGCTTACGAGTATGTTGAAATTTTACTAAAATGCTGCTCGTCTCCTTAAGATAAATAAACATATTTTCTTAACAAAGAGCTGTAGTGAAACGTAAAATCTTAAGAAATAATGCTCAACAATTACCTTTTCAACCAGAGAGAAACACAATACAATGTTATGGGCAACTCGTTTTTCCGCAAGATTTTATTCATCTGTAAATAAGATCCGTTGCTTCGCTGAGAGCATACGAATGTTCTCCGATATCACACGAGACGTCTTATAACCCTGTACGGCTACCATGTTACACTAAGGTTTTTTATACACCGGGCAACACAAGCCTTCGATACCCGGCGATTTTAGGTTCCACCAACGAAGTAAGTTCGTACTGGGATAGTCGATGGAAAACTAAATAAATCGCCGAATTTCGTTGCCTCTTTTATGAAGAACCTATAATAAAATCAATGTTCATGCCCTTTCTTATAAATAGCTAACATTACATGATAAGGAAACGAGAAGTAAAGCCTGATTTCGCGCGTCATTCCATTACTGTAAAACCTCTTTCGTAAGAGTGGAAAATCCCAAAAAGTAAAAAGTTAGTTAAACAGAGAATTTGGTTTTGGATATAGTTACAATAATGCAAATTGTTCGTCCTTGTAAACATCAAGTAGGACAGCTATCAACATATTTGATAATGTTATTTTAAGTGTAGCTTCTTTAAAGCAAAATTATAATGGAATTTTGACATTTTTTTGAATGGATATAACAGGAATTTAGTTTTTATTTATTTACTATTTACGCAACAAAACTATGAGTAAGAGGGAGTAATCAGAGCGAACCTTGTAACCACAATCATTGGTCGAAACATAATGAGTCAAAGGTAACCTCCCAGTGTTACCATAAGGAAAAATGCTGATTAAATCCGTGTCAGCAAGTCGTTATAATATCGAAAATATTGCCCAGTTCCTTGCACAATAGATAAGGATCGCAAACCCTAGCGCAAAGTTAAAAAATGTTTAATTAACACAAAATTAATTGGAAGTATAGATGCAAGTTAATAATTGCCTTCGCCGCGTTATTCGAGGAACTAGGATTAAAAACAAAATTGCTTTTTAAAATATTCAGTGAACAGACTTCGTTTATATTTAGTGGGTGCTATACACTCGTATATATTAAGTGTTCGCCGGCAAATGTGTGTACAGAGCTAGTTTAATTAAAAATCGGCATCCTCGCTTAAGATAAGGGCCGGTCTAGACCTAATTGTTGACTTCACTCGATTAACGAAATAACCCGAAAATGCTAACATGGCGACCTTTTTAGCCTTCCTTTTGTGAAGCGTGGGAGAGCTAACGGCGGGAATGTAAAGAGCAGGTTTAAAGATGTTACCGTAATTGCTGTACCTACACGTATAGAGATCGTGTTAGAGAAAAGTTGGAGTCGAGTGAGTGCATAGGCACGTGGTGAAGTAGCGCTGTTGAATAACACTTCTTTACGTCTTGATCATCTCCATCAATTGCATCATTCCAACAAACCAGTCTCATGTATTTTCGTATCTCTAAGACATTGACGAAGATGATATAGAATACGTGCTTAGTACGAACAACACCCCTACTTTGCGATACACAGCCAGCAATGTAAAGACAAAACCATTTAATTATAACACGATCATTAGTCGGCAAATCTCGAGCATAAACGGCGCATTATGTATTAATTACATTGTTGGGCTATTGTAGGGAGCTTCCTAGACGGCAGCCTCCCCGGTGCCCGCCGGCGCCCCCTCCCCCGCCGCGGACCCCGCACCGCGCCCCGCAGCCCGCACGACCCCCCCCCCCTCCGCCTCGCAACACGTCTGAAGGTCGACGGGAGGCCGTTCACCCCCAGACGACACCCACAGCACACCCGCACACCCACACAGACGCATTGTCTACGCGTCTACGTCTTAGCTACCCTTGTTTTCGTGTGTGCGTGAGGGAGGCTTTTCAGGTGTATTATTAGGCAGTTTTGTAATGCTCACTGCTTTAAGCGATCGAATTAGGGCTTTTTTATGGTACTAACGGGGTATTATTTAAAGTTGAGGATTATCGGCCTATTTGTTCAAAATGCAAATGGTCTCTTTTGGTTGTAAAATTTTCAACATCTAATACACCTTTGACAAAAAGTTCGACATAACCATTTGGAATCACAAGGAGATGCGAATATTAAATTCACAATATGACCCAACACCTCACATAGACTTCAATGTTGAAATCATATTCAAATGTTTGTTTGATGATACCACCTGTGTCTCTCATCTTAAAATACGAATCCTTTGCCTATCTGCAAGTCCTATTGATGCTTGCCAGTTGTCACTAGCCTTATGGATCTTCGGCGGAACTCAATATTCAGACCATTTGTTTAACTGACGTCAGAGCACACACATACTAGCTCTAGACTTCTAGTACACACATGTAATACCTAGTCTAGAACTAGGACACTAATCAATATAACAGTGGTTTCATCTTAGCGCAGAATATGGGCTCATTAATTTTAATACGTATGTGCGTAGCGACAAGAATGTTAAATGTTTATTCCCCTTAAGAACACACCAAACTGTTGATTCTTTAGACATTTTATACGAATTATTTATATTACCTCTAAAACTAACGAACTGTACACATATAGAAAGGTTTGAGTAAGTATATTCTTCCACATGTATCTCACCCTTCCTTCGTCCTTGGACAACCTTGCCCTATCCCAAGAAACTAACAAGCAGGCTGACCATAACAACAGCCTGATACAAAACATTACATCTGCCAACTTTTCTGATGACGTCACGACGCTTGCCTCTCTTTCCCCCATTCGAGAGTCAAACCTTCCCTCTCACTTTATGAGTGAGCTTCAAAGTTGTGGAAGTCTGCTCATCCATAAGTCTTTTATTAAATGGTTACAGAGCGAAGAGGTCGCGCGATGTAAATCAGATATTGATTTTAAATACAAGGGTAGAGAGTGTTCGGAGATTTCTGAGATATGACTCCCTTGATCGCTAAACAAAAACGCTATCAGACTGGAAAGTATTCAACTCGTATTGTACCGTCACCAGTCAGGAATACTTCGTCTTGTCTTTTCGTATTACCTGCTTCTAAGTCTCTTATTTCATAGGAAAGTTATACTTCAAAGAACCTTGCTCCAAACCCGAGCTTAACAATTGAGCTTTACAGACAGTGTGACGTCATCAAACTTGAAAACTTTGCAAAATAATATACTTATACTCTAAACGTATCGTCGAGGCGTAGCACAAAAATAGTCGAAATATGGAATCAATATTTGATCATTAATATTCGCTCTTTAATTAACAATACACGGTACACTCTCCCCACGCTCGACACATAAAGTCTAGACTAATAATATCGGTATTCTAGTACTTCTAGGAACTGTTAGGGTTAAACGTGAAGGACTATAACCACTTACAATCAGGTCGTGATGCATAAAAAATGCCTTCCACCCCTCAGGGAACACGCTGTGTGATAAAAAACTTAAATAATGACGTAAAGACGCGGTTGTTTGACGCGGCTTCGTTACGCAAGAAGTTACATATAAGGATAATAAAAGCGGAGACCAAGACTACTGATGTTTGGTACATTCCTAAAGCATATATTGCTGGTAAACATTTCAGTGGAAAAACAAACCTGAAATATTCTATTAGGTTTATTGTAATCTAGGAAAATAGCATTTGTTACACTTTCAAGAAAAACGCGTAAAACAAGAGCAACCCTTAGCACCCCACGAACTTGTATAACAGTCTAACGGAGTTTTAGGTATCGCATGAAGTACTAATGAATATTTTAGTGAACAGGCTTACACGAACGCCCTGAAACTAGGATTGTAATAACAAGGATTATGTCTAGACACATATTACAACATGCTAATTACAGTGCTGTAGGCAGACCAGTCTTCTACTCATACTAAGATAATTAATAGCTGGAAAATATGTATTTTCCAATCCACGTATTTCATTTACTAGGTGAAAAGCAAAATCATTTTATTGCCCAGGAAGAGTTATGTGTGACAAAAATGAAGACGTAGCAATCTTGCAACACGCAACCAAATAAAATTGTAATCTTAATACAATAACCAATGAAAACCGTGTTTCACAGCATTCATAAATTTAATTTTAATAACGCTTATTAAGAAATTAATTCCTCTAAACTTTCCCCGTTCGGAAATCAGTGTATGAATCAAAACAGATAATTGTGACTAATTAATGAGTCAACTCGACCAAATAGCATAATACAAAAGAATAGTAAATTCGATTAATATTTAAATGTTGTTTACATAATTATGTGTCATCATGAATTTGGGAAATATAAACACTTAAAAAGATGTAGTTCACAATCACTTTTCCTGTACGAATATTTGAATCTTATCTTTAGATAATTTTTTGATTAGGTTACATTATGCCTGTAAACCAAAAAGGTGGAGGTAGAAATGTCCTTTGCCCACTTAAACTAAAGCTCCACAGTTCGAATATTTTCCACCTCTTTGTACCAATAAACAGTTTGTGAGTACAGTAATAAAGGAACTTAATTACGCCAAGCGCCTCCTGGCGGGGAATGCGCGAAGCAAACCGGATCCGTTTCCGGTCCGACGGGAATAAGTTAAGGATGCGGACGAGCTGATATCTGCGAGCCTTGTTTTATTTTGTGTTTGTGGACAGAAGCTTGTGTAATCACCTGTTTCAAGTCTTCGAGCGAATGCTATTTCAATACGCGTCGAATTATCGAGGCCTATGAGATCTTCTACATTTTACAGACCTTGCAATATAGAACTAATAAAGATTATGATTATAATACTACAACCATAATAATGTAACCCAAATAATTATTGTATGGCAGTGAAAAAGAGAAACCATGGAGGTTTTTGCTCGTTCTTCTCCATGAGAATCTACCTTCCGAACGAGCGGTAGCTTCAATCTGGGACTGACAGACTGACACCAGATTTTAATATTGTTCAAATATAAATTGTTTGACGTTCAAAAGTGCCATATACTGGTCTAATTGAAATAAAGAATTTGACTTTGAATTTTGGTTTATTTACTTACTTTATTAATAAAGGAGATATTTCTAGTAGGGGCAACGATTTCATAAAATGCCAAACATTCCCTAAAACTTGTACTCATAACAACATTCAATCATCAGCTGCAATAAAACTGTTCTGTACATTTTCTTTTCCATTGACATGACGCAAATACTTTTATGTTATCGTAAAAATCTCGAACATTTTAAAATTTCTCGACGACAGCGCGTATCCGCGATGTCGATGCTGTGACGGTATTTGACATCGACCGAGTCCCGATGGGCCTGTCACCGACCTGTCAAACGTAGCCGTCGACGTTTGACACTTTGAGAGCTGTCAAACTTGTCAGCGTGTGCGCAACACGTGATGGTAAATTAGATGAGATTTTGAAAAAAACAAGGAAATAACGTAAAAGGAAGACTCTTATTTTTATTTCCTCTTTTATTATTCACTGAGCTTTACTCTCTTATAGTCAAAATCAAATCAAAATCATGGTATGGAAATAATTTTTGATGACTTTTGAACGAGAGAATGAATTTTCATTTTAAAAACTACATTCTTTATTACCGCTTTAATTAAACGGTGTCAAACGATGTTAAGTGTGTAACACGACCAAATATTTGGACTTTAACATCTGTCACTTTACAAGATAATATTGTTTGTATGATGATTAAAAAACTCTTCCTTGTGTGGTTTATGACGAGATTCATGACTGAAAACTGAACTGAAGGTATTTGATGGAGATGTTTATCAGATATAACAATAATTTCAGCCCACCAGAGCCCAAATGGTGGGTACAGGTTCCTTGCCTCATTAAAAAGTATTGAAGCATTGATTTTGTACCTCAATATCAGAGTTTTGTTTACACTCAAATTCGTACATTGTTACTTTTAATTCGATAGAAATATTAATGTATTCCACGAAGCTATTTTTCGTGTTACGCCGGAAACTTGATATAAATTTCGGCCCGGAAGCCATGCTTAATGGAAAATAAATCATAACATACAAAAAGCCTAGTGTACATGTTAATTAGTTGGTAGTTTGGTTAATACAATCCTACTCCCTGCAACATACGTAATAGAAACGTGCAATTTTGATAAAATTTATTAAACTGATTAAATCAATTAACGTTAAATATCTGTTGTAATTTTAACGCATTCATTAGAATCAGTTTCCTGTCCATTATAAATTGGCCTGCCATTTCTCCCCGCCCTCCTCTTTTTTAGGTCAATGTGGACTGGGTAGATCTCGCTCATATTGTTTACAGTGAGAAAAACATTCGCTTTTAGATAGTAAATTGCGCTGGCGTGCACATCCCGCGTCCCGTTCCCTCTAAAGAGCGGTGTATCTAGGTATCTCTTTCTCCGAAGAAATGCAGTTTTCACTGTCGGTCACGCGATACTGCACCTATAAATTGGTCGTTCTTAGGAAATGCGAAGGATTTTTTAAGTATACACAGTAAAAGGGGTTTTTTTCCATGTACCGTTAGACAGTTGTATGGTGAAGCTTAAAATTAATTGGAGCTCGAAATATCATGGTATTTAGTTAACTCTACAATACTTGTTGCGTTTTTTATTTGTAATTACACCGGTTGTTAATTTTGTGTTTTATAAATCAATTGCGTATTAATAATTGACCTAATTAGATACATATATTTATTTTTATGAACACTTTGATGTGTCTATTTTCTTTGTAAGTAAAATGATACGCCAAGTTTTGCGTTAACATGAGCGAATTCCGTTGAAACAGGCCAATAGAAAATCACAACTTATGAAAGAAAGAACCTATTTTAGAATAGGTAAAACTCAAAGAAGTAATATTATCAATAAGATGTTCTATCCTAGGAAGGTTTAGAAACGAGTCGTCGATATCCTGAGGCTAGGAGAAGCACATGTCTGCCTGCGTCGAGTACTTGTCAACGGAATCATATTATATTGGATATGTAACAGACAGATTCCACAAACGAGGCCCGATGTGGCCGCTGTCATGTATTGTAGTTATTATTGAGACATTTTTACATATCTGTATATATATGTATATGTAGCTACGCACGTGTTGTTAGTTATTAGACTTACTTCCCAAAGTCCATTTTTTTCTTTATCTTATTTTTGTATTATATTTGCGGGGGGGTGTGTAGAGCCGTTTTTTTCTCATGAAAGTAAGCAATCGGTTAAGGATGAACGTGGTACTGTCTATTGTATTTTGACATCCAAAAAGTGCTAAGGTTTGTACGTTTTTCCAAATAAATCCTTTCAAAATCGGGTACGTAATCTAGCAGCATATATAATATTTAAGACTGTATGTAATTTTTATTATTTTAATTAATATATGTTTCTGTATCTTTGCAGGTAAGTTCCAGTGGCCCGCATGCGCGCTGGACGTGATACTATCGTCACTAACAAACACGGATTACACACAAACAGCTTGGAATAGACGCGAGGGAACATTCTGTTCCCCTCCGACACTCCATACACAATATTCCCTTTCTCTGTAACTCGAAAGCTAATCATAAACTAATAGTAATTAGCGTATCGCATTCTTTCGGCGCCCGTTTTGTAAGGGAGGCCTAATTAGGTAATTTGTCGTCTTTATTACTACAGCCGACGCTTTTCAGGTCACGTAATAGTTTTTCACGAGTTATCGTTGCTTAAGTGACAGTTTAAGTTTACCGTATTACTACTATTACATTTACATCAATACCATAATCTTTATAGGATTTAAACAAGGTATTATAATAACGCAAATTGACGACGATTTAATTTCACATAACACTTCGCAAAAAGTCTTAACATAGAGAACAGGGTTGTTAAGCAGGTGAGTGCTAAAGACTAGTATTCAAAACAACAATTTTCATAAATAAGTATTTAAACAAAAGCAAAATGATATGAGACTCATAAAAATATACATGGTTATGTAATAAAACTATAATGAAATGTAAGCGTCGGTAAGGTGTGCAGAATAGCCGCGCGGCGTAATGGAACGTCGGCGAAGCGTGGGAATGCAGTCGCAAGGACGCGATGCACCGGCTAAATAGGCCACCGGACACTTTCAAACGTATCCGTATATATAACTAACACAGACGAACTAACACTATCGTTTGTGAACGTCTGCGTCAATAAAACGAGCTTGCGACAGCTTTGTTTATAAGCGTATTGCAAAAGCATTTACACTTGAACAAATTTCTGTTTACTATAGAATGTTTTTTATCAAAAATTGACATGATTCATTAATAAACTAGACGTTTTTGTTGTCTGTCTACTCACAGTACAGCTGGAGGGCCTCGTATATATTTAATATAAACTTAAACTCATTATAATGAATTGATGAGAAATATGAAACAAACAATATTTTTGAAATTAACTCTACATTCGACACAAACATGAGTAGGTACTATTTATAAATACCTAGAGAAAGCGCGACACAATAAAGTACAAGTATTCCTATAATACTGTCCTCTATTCGCGGCTCTGACGTAAACGACACTTGGTTTCCCACTTTTTATCGCTCTTTTTTCAATATGTTCGACTCAGCAGTTAACCTCCGATTTTATTGTCCATTTATTAGAAATTTTATGTTCCTTTGCTATTTTTAATGAATACTATCTACTAGACACTTAATTAACTAAAAATGGCGAGTTGTTCTGCGGTAGCGAAGTCCTACGACTTGTTCAAAATGTTCGAACCATGTGATTTTGTTTTGTTTTCGGCGGCTTTTTCCGGAACCCCGTCAGTCACGTTCGGTATATTTCATTTCCTTACATTGTTCCACCCTGTTACTAAGCTGAGTACCTATTAATACATTTATTTACAGTTTCAGTTAAATCAATTTATAACGTGCAAAGTCTGTTTATTCATTCCGTATGATTATTTTAATATAATTAAACCATAAGTCGTAAAAATCTTTATATTTGCATTAAGAATCGACTAGTCATCGTAAAGTGTGTTTACTTCGAGCAATAAAAAATAACTTTAATTGCAAGACTTGTTGCAAAAACATAAAGTGTACAGAAAACTATAATTCTGAATGAATATGTGTATAATAAAGTTGATTAGTTATCCTCCGATAGCCGTCCAATTGATGAAACCTGTCTCCTGCGCCCGTCGAACAGTTACAAGTTAAAGGCGAACTTACAGTTTTTATTTTAATATAATTGCTCGTCTTCTCCACGCCGATGGGGAAATTAATTACATCTGACATTTAAGCCAACAATCATTGAAACGAAGGCACCTGGTCACGGATAAACACGCTCGTAGTAAAAAGAAATACTTGTGTAGAGCCACGAGGTGTGAAGCCGAGGACTTAGTTCAACTTAATTGTTGTAATTAACTGTATGAAAGCGGAAATTATACTTGGAGCTTTTAATCAAAATATTTAGCGAATATTTTCTTCAACTAATTAAACGTCCATTGAAAATATATGAAAGTCACATAAGAAAGCTTTTCCCTTAACCAAATACTGAACACTAAAAATCATAAAAATAAGCAAATCATATTTTTCTTTGTCATCTTCTTGTTTCTAGATCACATATCAAGATATACAATATAGAGTATAAAACATAGAGACGAGTAAACAGACACGCAAAGCTAGAGACAACTCCACAAAAACATGAACACTTCGAAATCCACGAGGTTTCTACGCTTTTCCTCACAATTTCCCCGCTTCAGACCAAACGATAAATATTTTAGTAAAGTATAGACTGTAATAAAACATATAGTATGACTCCATTCAAACTTTCGTTTACCACACCTTACACACACATAGAGCGACCTGAATGTTGCAGGTGTGTGTGTAGTGCAGCGTGTGCACGGGCGGGCGCCTGTGTGTGTGCGTGTCGGAAGAAAGTGCATTCTGGTTGCACGGACGGCTAGGCGAGGGAAACTTGACATTATAGTGGCCGACTCACACCGCCGCGACTCGGGTACACTCTATCTTGAGATATTACGAGTTATTTATAGAAGAGTTTCCTTTTCTTTTTGTTTTACAATATTGATAGAGGAAAAGTTTGCTTTGAGTTTTCATTCGTTCCGTAATCTTTGTTTTAGAGCTTTTTAAATCTTTCATGGTTTTTTTTAAATTAAGATTGTTTAATATATACATATGTAATGTTAACAAGAGATACATTTACAATTAAAATCAATCATCAAAAAACATTCTATCTCCACAAGTCATGTTTCTACCAGTCAAACGCATCAGTTATCGTCGCATTAGAGCGCGCGCGTTATCTCGGCTGCGCCCGCGCCGCGCTCCGCCTGCGCCCGCGCCGCTGCACTTGCGCTACTAAACTTGAAACAGTTCTCGGGCTGTTATTACGTTTCCCTTTCATACTGCGTCCGAGGGGACCGACTAGTTATACACACTTTTGCAATACTCATTGTCCAACTCCGTTTTGTTAATACACAATTAAGCTGAGTACACGTAGTTGCTATTGTTATTCACCTTTTGTTCAAGTAATTGACGTTTTGTAATAGTTATTTACAATATTAAAAAAGAATGAAAGTTAATATTGATGTTTGAAATTCTATTACATTTTTGTTAATATTTTTATGCTAGATTGTTTTAGGTCGTACTGTTGCTGTTATAATTTGATGAGCGGCTCTGTAGTCACCCTCCCGGTTAAAATCTAACCTCAATTAAACATTCTTATTTTCAACAACAAAGTTAACGTTTACGTATAATTTGTAGGTTCTGCGCTACAAAGGACTTAGGCCTTAACAGTAATTAGACGTCTAGGATCCTAGATCTGGTCTAGGCGAGTCTAGACTGAGACCTTGACGCAGACCTTGTAGCAAAATGTGCGAACAACGTTGAAATTCTCTCAGATATTATTTCTTATATAAAATAAAACTTTTTGGGTCTGTTTTGTTTTGTTTCTGAGAACCTTGCGCCTGGTCCTTGTTTCTGAATTGATTTTGGTATAAAGATGTTCGAATATAACATGTTATCTTAACATTAACAAACAAGACAAGCATTGTGGGCAAACCTTAACATTTTTTTTCGTTTGTTATACTAACATTTAAAAGTTTTGTTTTCTTTTTTTGTCTCTACAATCCAGTTGCTATATACCTAAGCAGAAGTCATAGAACTATAATATATTGTACAACAGCAACAACACACCAGCTAAATCCACAACGTCTTATCAGACGCAAATCGCAACGGAACAAACTATACGGTATCCATTATCCTCGGCCCTACACAAACACAGCGCCTCCTACATCTGTGCCCCTGGTACCGTGACATACTGGCCACACAACTGTCCGCTTTAATCTAGACATGTCAAACCTAAACCCGCAATAGACCAACTTGTCTTCCCTGAAAAACTTCGGGTGACGTCAGGTTTTCATAAGAAAGGGTGCGATACAAGAGCAATGCTGTTTTAGACATGACTGACGGACATAACATAAATGACAAAAACGTTTCTGTGGCAACTAGATTTAAAATACAAATCTATCTATATGTATATACTAATATATAAAGCTGAAGAGTTTGTTTATTTGTTTGAACGCGCTAATCTCAGGAACTACTGGGTCGAATCGAAAAAATCTTTTTGTGTTGAATAGACCACTTATCAAGGAAGGCTGTAGGCTATATAACATCACGCTGCGACTAAAAGGAGCGACAATGGAAAATACGGGGAAAATTTTAACCACGTGGACGAAGTCGCTGGCAACAGCTAGTATAAAGATAATATTGCAATAGTACATCTTATAATAATGTCACTCTCCTTGAAATGAAGTAAAAAGTTTCTACATTCGTTCTCAAAAGTAAGTCGTGGTTATATTTAGGCAAAATCTCAACTAATAAAATTAAATTACAGAAAGAAAACACTACCCTTTGAGTAACAAAGCTTTTTAAACGTCCAATAGATAGATTAGATAGTCAGTATAATAATGTCCAATTCGCTAAGCCTCGAAAGTACCGTAATCTCAAAGTTGCCGTCAGTTTAGCATTTAAATAATCTGACCGCGATAACAGGAGTCCCGCGGGCTTTAAACCTGAGTTCAACTAATTTGGAAACGGACTCGTTATTACTGAATTAACACCTACTCTATTACACTGTGAATACTTTTAAAAGTTTTAATATCGGAACATAAATGTGGAGTTTAAATTGGCTTTTTACAATTGTAAGTATTTTAAAACGTTACAGGAAATGTAATTATGGAAAATTGATGAAACTTTTCTTCATTCGACTAACTTCATAAAGATAATTCATATGAAATGATATTCTCATAAAGCTGAACAAATGCTACAACTCCAGTGAACGAGTTATTACTTTAGCAGCAGTAAAAACGCATATCTCGTGACAATACCGCAGCGCCAACAGACAGTATCGTGACTACATAGCTATACTAATTGCCGCGGCTCGGTCCGCTTTTCCCCAGTTTTTCGCACGCTCGCGTTTTTCACTTTAGAACAATGTCGTCATTCAGTTTCCACTTTCGTTTTCACTGATGGACGCTGATCCGATGCGCAGGCGCAAAAAATGCACCACTGTTACACGACGCATGCTGTACTGGTGACATATTATGTGCTGGATAACTCTGTTGTGGTGAACAGGGTTCTTCAAAAAGTCTGTTAAAGAATATTCCAACTTTTTTATTTTTAGTAGGTTATGTTATATAGACGCCGCAGTGAGATTAAATGATGATAAACTGAAAAAGATTTCAAAAAATGACGGATTAAAAAATCTCATAGTATAATTTAGTTTACCTTTGCAAGTAATCTCAAGAACCGAAATGATTTAAATATCAGTAAACTACTATTATTTGAAAAAACAAGTTAAAAATATTTTCTTTTTAGATTTTATTATTTAACAAACATATAATTTAAAATGAAATCACCCCCTATCCGTGCAGGTACCAGGCGCCCAGACCAGCTCGCTACATTGTTGTTCATACCGTACAATACCGTATCACGTTTGTTTACCGTTTTCACTCTCTATATTTTTCTCGCGAGTGAAAACTCCTCCGGCAGCGGCGCCGGCGCAGCTGCGTGCGAATCTTTTTTATACTACACGTAATGAGATTAGTAGATCGTGTTCGGTTTTTTATAATGCGATTACTTGTTCAGTTTCCATGATCTGAGTAGGTAGTGAAAATAACTGGATCAGTAGGAGTGCATATAAATAACGCAGAAGTTAATAAAGTAGGTAATTCAGTGTTGTAGCGCCATTTGAGAGAGGCCTATGAGAGAGGACATAGGTACAGCGATATTATCGTATCCGTGATAGCATGAAAATCATTAAAATTATTTACCAAAAGTTATAATTATACCGTTTGTTCGGCACCGAATTTAATACATTTTATATTGTAATCATAACATATAACCGGAACACCATCCGGGTCGTGGAAAGTCGGAAATCAATTCGACCGCGGCCCGGATCCTCGGCGAAATTAATATATCACACTGTTCATTCCACTTTCCCGTAGTACATGAAATATATGCACGATAGTATCCGTAGTATTTATCACATTTAACTCTTTCAAATGTATTCTCTATTTTCGGAACCTTAACATCCCTTTATCCTGCATAAATACGGCAACCAAGTCATGTTTCTATCCCTTCATTAGATAAAGCTCATTTCAAATGTATCTGAGCATTCTGTAAGCTGCAACACTACTTTGCTTTTCCAGTTTCTGTTTATAAAACACTCTTTAAATCTAAGTAAACCCTCGTTGAACGAAGCGCATCGTATTCCGATTCAGGTGACAAACAAAGCTGGTTATTGCCAATTGAATAGTTCGGCAAATTATATCGAGCTAATGATCTCTGGTCAAATACAATTTTGCTAATTACAAGCACCTAGCAAGGCTTCCATGGATTGATATTTTAATTTACTAAGCTTATGGGTTCTGCTACCCTGGTACTTTCCACGAACGGCTGTCCGCCAAGCAACTGTTATCAAGTCCTGAGGACATTGTCTCCGTATCTTGGCTGTCCAGCTGCAAGGGTACAGCTATCGCCAGTCGACTGATTGCGCCGAGTGTTTGCTGTCAAGGCGAACCGATGCAAACACCGCGAGTGTTTGTGCAGAAGCACTTCACAATATTTACTTTATAATGATTGTAATGCAGTAGTATCTTTGAGACAGGATGACGTGTGGAATAGGCTGACATTACAAAATGTAATTGATTATAAATACAAACTTGTAATTCAAATACCTCATTGTTTCGCGTATAAGGCTTTTAATTCCTCAGTTGAAAGTGAAAATAATTCACACAAAAAGCAGGTGCAGTACATAAGCTATAAATTACAATTTAATTCTTTAAAGTTAAGTATTTCCTCGTTGATATACAATAGATTGATATCTCGCCATACATATGTAAAGGGTATTTGAATACAAACAGTGGCAGCGCGGCGCTGACCGCTCGATCCTGCGTAACACTCCGCGGCCGGACACAGGCTAAAAATACTTGCGTGTAAAAAAATAAAAAGCATGCCATAGACCAGTCTTCCTGTGCTAATCGATGCCAATTATAACTACAGTCGCCATGTGTTAAGATAACCGGGACTCGTCCTGTTTAACAAAGCTATTTCAGTTTACTTTTATTTTCGGCATACATAATTCGGTACAATATTACACAAATACAATGACTCAATCTTTACTCAAGGTCGAAGTAATTACATGATAGTAAAGCCGTTCAAACTCTGTTTATAAATAAAAATAAGTTCTAAATAACGTCATGATGTCGGAATAGAAGTCAAACGTAACAAGCCGCCTAGTAAAACAATGTAGACCTTTGCGATTTCCTGCCGGCGTCACCCTCATAGCCTCCATCATTACTTTCAAGCCTAAGGGCTCACAGGGCTGGAAGGGCCTCCAGCTGCCCCTTTTCACGTCTTTCTGTGGCTCATCTAGTCAAAAGAATGTCTTCCTCAACTTGTAAACAAGAAACAAAGGTTCAGAACCTCAACTTAAATACTAGCGTCAGATTACACCGAAGAAAAACTCGCTAACTAGATACGACAAGTTTTAATTAGTTACAAACATTAATTACATTATAACAAATTAATTTCAGCACATTATTAAAACAATGTCGCTTCTAGAGATTGAGGTCAAGAAAATATGTATATTCCAGTGATCTAGAAACAAGGAAAATGTACTCTCTTATCTCAAATTACACTGCACAAGTAGCTACCCTAAACAACTAATGTACAAATATCTGGATGCAAAAACGATTAGTATTGAGGAACGGAGTAAGGTCATGCCGTCCCTTTCACACTTGCGGAAACCCGGTGATAACAGACAAGGCGGGGGCTACTTTACTATTCATAACCCTTGATTGTGCTGCCGTTAGTGGCAGCGCATCCATGACGTGCAGAATATGTGTGTGTGCGTGCAGTGCATTACGCGCGCGTGTGTGGGTATGCGCGGGCGCAGCGACGGCGCGTAGCCTTGAATTCGTACAACGACTGCACTTGTACAACGATAACCGTTCGGAAATGTATCATAGTGATATATATTTAATTGATACTCTTATTTCTGTTATCATAAAAAAATATGTTTTATCTATTGAGACCATCATAACAAATTTAGATAGCACATTCCAAATCTGTTTCCACATTGGTCTCTAATCGAACAATAAATCATGTTTCTGACCTACTCCAGCGTATACAAATAAAAACAATATAGTCGTTACAATCAACAAGTCTAATATGTTTTCTTGTGAAATACATAATTTTCCTACTACTGTTAAATTGTTGGTAAAATTCCTTCAGATAACGAACTCGGATTACAACACATACTGGTTATGTTAAAATGTTTCCTTATTTTAACTGTTTCGTAACCTACTCCAATTCCAATAAGATACCAAGTAGAAAACAAAAGAAATGTGTATACTACCTTATAATACCCAGTTAAAATATATGTAATGTTAATTTTGCTAAAACCAAAGGGCGGTTGGCAATTTCAAAATTTAAAATTCTCTTTCTTCCAATACAAAAATATTTTCATGTGGAACGTTTCGGAACGCATCAAGATCTGCAACACCTCCGTCCCTTGGCCGCGCATCTCGTTCCTCAAGTATCGCTGTCCTTGTCCCACTCGTGCTCAAGCGTAGCTCTGTCTCGTGCGCACGCGCACATAATTGGCGCCGCAGGAAGCGCAGAGAGATTGATGATCTAAGCGCTGGATCGAACGTTGTTTTTTATTATTTTCTCGTTATTGCAAGTTCCGTTGGTTATTTTAATGGCCGTGACTCGGGAGCGGCGGGTTTGTAGGCCAGGCTCTAGATATACGGGGAAATGTTACGCTGGCATAGCGTTATGGAACCTGGCCTAATACTGCGGCCGCAGACCACTAATGTACTGATCGTTAACATATGTATGTTAATGTTACGCTTTTATGATTAACGTCTCATTATATCGCAAGTGCTCGGGGAAGGGTTTTTGTTTGGTTCTCTCCTGTTAGATCCTATTTATAAGTTAATATATCCGATTGGAAGAATATCTGTGACGCGTATTATCTGCTTGTAGAAATCTTACATCGAATCACTCATAATTATTTCTCATTAAAAATGTAATTATTTAAAGGGACTCTCGATCGGAAATGTTTAATAATAACCGCTCGGGCCTCCAAGTCCAAGGTCGCGGCCTGGACCCGGGCTGTCTCAGTTCCCTGATTATTACCAATATCATCCCAATTTACCTTTTGTCGCGGCGCAGACATTACAAATTTCGCTAACGGGTTCGTCTGACCTCCGAAACGTAGAGGTCGTACGGACCGGCATTACAATTGTAAATTTCCCTCACGTTCTGTGTGTCTGTTTTAGCGCCCTACAGATGACCTACATCTCGTGGAAAAATGGAAATTCTCTGAATGTGTAACGTTGAGAGACTAGGGACGGACGCAGATGCCTCATGCTCCCTTACTGTGTTCCTAATCCCGACAGATGTAGACTACACTATTGTTCAAAGAAACTCACTATTCATTCTGAATTTTAAAAAATTCTATTGTTAAATTATTACTTATGTTTCAACGGTTTAAAATCAAACAGGTATTTGATATTTTCAACAACTAAATTAGCATTATCAAACCCGTAAAATTGATTGATGTCCTGGGTATTTATATACATAGTTGTGTGAAGAATACAGGCTCTACCTTTCAGGGACCCTGAAATATTGTCAGGAATGTCATAAGGTCTGAGATATTCGGCGTTGGCCCACATACATAGGAGTGCTGGAGTGTAGCCAATCTTTTAGAGTTATCGCGAGATAGATAGTGCTCATAGAAACATTCCGACGATTGATATTACCTCATGAAGCTTTTTATGTTTCTCACCATTGTGTTACGAGAAAATTGACTTAGCAAAGTATGTATGTGCTTAAGTTAAAATAAATATTTATTGCTTTTTCATACACTTCAATGAATAATTATGATCGTTTTCGTACACTATTGTCGTTTCTTTTATATTCTATCGTATAGAGTTTTATTTAGTTTTGAGGGCTTAGTTCACTGCTGTTTATTTCCATGACAACAGGTATTTACAGGTACAGGATACAGGTTAAACAAACAAACTGATTAATTTCCCTGTTCTATTTATTTATATAGAATTGATATAAATTATCGTCATCTTCCTCACGGTGAGATACAAGCCAACCGCAAAAGGAATTATCAATTTTATGTCATACATTTCATTTTACAAAGAAAATCCTTCATTTCTCTTTGCTAATGTTACCCTAAATCAAAAAAAGTTTAAGACACAGTTTTCGTAGCAATAAAGACAGATTTAGCTGGTTCAGTGCGTCCGCTCCGATAGGCAAGTCTCCATCGTGCCGCAAGGAAAGCAAAACATCTGTTATCAACTGACAGAAACAAATGATTACATATCGAGTTACATAAGCGGGGTCGACGACCGAACGATCGACGATAGACCCCCGACCTGGGCCAGATAACACCAGCCATCTTAGATTCAACTAGAAATAATTGTATATAACCGTTATGTACGATACATAAGTATATGTGTTGTATATAGCGCAGTGAAGAGCCGCGAGGTATATAACACTATGTATGAAGCTATTCAGAGTTTCCAATTAGCGTCGTATAGGAATTCAATCAGTCTCAATGTTTGGTTAAAGGAAAACTTTCAAACGCACGGTATTCTAACTGAAAATACAAGTACACGTGAGTTCTTTTTAGTCCAGAATAAAAGAGCTAGAAGTTCACATAACGCAAAAATTATGAATTTAATTTAATCTATAGATTTAATAATTAGATTAAGGCAACGTGTGTATATAATTTTACAAGTAAGATATATAACTTTCTCCCATTTCTGTTAGAGAAACTTGAAACTGAAACTAGTTTTTTACTAAACGTAATGAAAAGCTAAACGTTAAACGTATTCAAATTCATTAATAATGCCCTTTGAAGCCTTTGTTCCAGTACGGTACCTAGGTAGATAGGTACAGCCCAGACAGTTGCGGTCCTAAAGACTCAGTCTAAGATACGGAGATCGCACAAAGGAGTATCATAACAGGTTCATTCTACCGTAATGTATAGAGAACACTAAGAATATTGCCACTTATAGCAGAAACGAGAAAATATATTACTCAACGAATAGATGGAAATATTATCTGTAATTAAGGATGATTTTTGGTACAAAACTCGAAAATATACATAAAAACTGTTAGTCAGGGACACGCTTAGAAGTATTAATATGGAAATGACTTCGATAAGCTTCAAATATAAATGTAAAGTGTGATTATCACTAATAAAATGAGTGAAAGCTAATGAGAATGATCTGACAACAAAACAGTTTGTTTCATGGGCTCATTAGAGTAGGAACGCACTTTCCATAGGTCTTGGCCTAGGTGAATAAAGAACAGCAATAGTTCTGAAAGGAATTGAAGTGTACGACTTTTGAACGCTGCGTCTCCGCGCAATTTCGATCCCATTCACATCTTTATATAATGCACAATACGTATTATTTTCTATTTATTTTTCTAAACAGCGTCACGTGGTACCAACGTTGTTTCATCACATTGACTGTCATGTTTAGTGCAAGAATGTTTGTAATAAGTTTATCAGAGAGTGCGAACTCAATACTATCTCGAAATTTATTCTGCCAGCGTCGCGTGTTCGGCATTCTGCTATTATTATAAATAATGTTTGCATATTATCATATAATACTATGTTAATTTTTTACGCACTATAATTGTATCTGTTAAACGAAATTAAGTACTTTATTTCTTGTTGGAATAGGAACAAGAACAAAATGTATGCGTCAAAGGACCAACTTAAATTGGATATCATAGTTCTCGCTCTCTTATTGGAATCTAGTTTAGCGATATAACCTTGTTATTGGGAAGCGAGACAGTGAGGTGTAACTTAGTTACTTGGACCGAGACTGCCTGCACGAAGCTCGGTAAGGAAATTTATGAAATTGTACATAGATATAAGATATAGCAAGACTATTCTATACAACAACAAAATATGTGTATACTTGATGCATTTAAAGTTCACTTTATATTATGTACCGAGAGACAAATGAACACAAGTAACGCCGCCAGGAATAGCCAGCACAACAATGTTCTCAACAACATTGTCATTCAGGCGCACCTCTATAATTATGCCAAAAATATGCGTCACACTTCCACGTTGGTCGTAACAGCCAACATTTATCTGTTTAGGACGAACGTGTGACATTGGCTCTAAATTCATAGTAGGCACTACCCTATCTATCGGCCCACTAGTATAGCCTGCTCCCCGGCGCGGACGGCGGCTTGCACGCCCGCGGCTCTAGCTCTGCTGGTGATGTCAGTGTGTCACGTGGTCGGCGCGCGCGCAACTTTATTTGTAAGTCGGTCAATGCCCCGAGCGTTAGATAAAAAAACACACAATTTGTTTACGCGGTGTGTTACGCAAAACTTCGCTGATTGTCCAAGCGTTCCGGTTCGTGATAAATATTATAAATTATTATTTAACTCATGATCTACGAAATAACATTATTTTATTATTGACTCTGTCGCTTAAGTTTACTCGTTTTATCTGCTCAACGCGCTTTGTGTCAACAAAGCTGAAGTAATTAAAAATGTTATAAAAACAATGAAATCAGAACCTGTTTTGGCTGAAACAAAATTAATTAGCAATATAATTTTCCTCGTAAATTCATTACCTGAACACAATCAGTCGCAAACGAGACCAGCGTCGAACCAGCAACGCTAATTAATCAAGTCGACTAAACAGTGAAAACCTGTTGGGTAACTCGGGAAATGAAGGAAAGCTCTGCGACGAAAGTGGAAAAGCTTTGGCAACACGCACACAGGCGCACTGCGCACACAGCCGCGCGCAACACACGGGCAGCGCGCGCCAGTGTGCACGAACGCACACAAGCGCGCACAGTACGAAAACGAAAGTGTCCGAGCGGCGCCGAGCGCGCCCGAAGCGAGCTCACGAAGTCAGTGGAACTCATCGTCGAAACTGGGACATCAGTCCGTAATACGACGCGAACGCCGGCGGACGCGGCGCGCGGTTGCAACACAACACATTACGCTCTATGACATAACTGCAAACTGTGGGCTTGTGATTATGGTGTTTGGTGATAATAATTAAATATGATGGCTGTGGAAGTTCGTCCGGCTAGTGCCGGCCCGGAGACCCGCCGGTCACCTGCCGCCGATCGTAGAGCGCTCAGCGCAGATAACGAACCTCGCACGCTGGCCGCCAGGAAGGCCTACCCTGAGGAGCCACCTTCTCCGAAACCAGAACCAGAGGAAGACGATGCCCCATTAGACTTGACAGTTCGTAAAGAGATTTCTGTATGCGAGTTCGCGCGACATTCCTTCGCGGATCCGTCAGACTATGTAAGGACCCAGATGATCCTGAGGCAGTCACAGGACTACCTGGCGTCCGGCCGGGACTCCGGCACCGAGTCCGACGACTCCGCCGGCCGCCTCAGCCCCGGCGACGACGCCATCTCCGGAAAGGCTTACAAGAAGTCACTCATGAAGAGATACAGTAAGTCTAACACTAAACACAACAACACTGCTTCATATACTCTTGATAAGAGCTATTACCAATAAATCATTCTGAAATATTTTACTGACCGGTATTATAATCATTTTATATCAACAGACTAAAAAATGAAAAAGAAAACATCTTTACGATAAATCAAACATACATAATTTAAGACATCTGAATTAATTAAAAGAGTTACACTTGTAATTGTTTAAATAAAAGGAACGTTGTATTGATATACTAAAAGTGAAAATTAAAAAGACTTTTCCGTGAGGCTACACCAAACATGAAAAGAAAGTGCTACGAGCTACGTATGTAGCGGTTGCTACGGGGCAGCTACGCGGCCATAGCTTATGGTTTCTTTATGAATAGAATTGATATGAGTATGACACGCATTGTGTGAATAGTTTTACTGTAGAATACGTGAATAATATGTATGGACGCCGCCCTGACCTAGCTCAACATGCAGCGCGTAGGGCGGGGGTGGAGCGCCCAGCGGTTGGCAATCACGTCGCTTCTATTTACAATACGTCGATACAACATTAATTGGAATACAGATATTTCCACTTATTTTTGGATTATATGTTTGATAATAATCTTTTATATTGTTATGTTCAACATGGAACAAATAACTGCTAATATATAAGACTCGTCAAAATTATAAAGGAGCAGTCATCTTTTCCTCGTCAAACAAATAGGGAAACATTGTTAACATGTAGATATATTTTGGGTATTTCCGTGTGTTCGTGCATTAATGTCAATCTTGCAACTACCTAATGTTATATTTGTTTAGGAGAGGATATGCGATAGGCACTTACACGCTGCGGTTTGTGTTTACTTATATAGTTGGATTAAACTCATCTAAATAGAATTAATATTTTTTTCTGTTGCAACTCTACTCTAACCATATTGTTTCAGGTTTACAAAAACAACCAAAAATATTAAAAATTATAATCCCACTTATTTCGTATTAGTTTTAATGTCATTTTGAAAAACTATTGAGTGATAATTGAAAAAAAAATTAAGCAATTTCAATTAAAACAGGATGTTTTGAAATCTTCTCTGCAATAAATATAATCACTTTTACATTGAATCCCCAATTAAAAACTCTACATTTAAAGAGGTAAAGTCAGAAGAGCTACGAGTACATGTTTAGATATCCCAGCTTTTCAAGTACAGCCTGTTACTATCCATGGATGTAGCTCCACGTATTTGCCGGCTACAGCCTGCGGGAGTTGTTCAGACATGTTACACACATACCAGACCACGCCAGACATGTTTTTGTTGGTTGTTATGTAAGAACATGTCTGCCAATCTACAGTAACGTTCACTTCGGATATTAATTTGTGTTTTATTAATCAAGCTGTTCAGTTCAATTTTCTGGTGTAATTCAGATACTCCATTATTAGAAACCGTTACATGTTTTGTGCCTTATTAAAAGCCTTCTTTTATTTTCAAGCTCTATTTTTCAGTTCAATATAAAAATAATTCACAACCTTTACTGAACATATATTATATTATAGGGAAGGTAAAAACGGTTCGCATGACAACTGTGACGCTTGATAATACATGCATTATTGAGCACACGCTCGATAGCTACTCCTACAATATCGACGCTACCACGGTTGCAGGATGCGTTTCTATGGTTATTTCTGATCGTCCTCACATTTAACGTTTTCTTTTCCTATTGCTCGGATCCGCTTTGTTTCCCCGCTGGTCATTACAGGCGCGAGTTCCTTCCTTCTTCACTTGATGCATCATACGAGCACTTACATATTAATCACTCAACGCTAATTAAGTACCCTTGGGTCTTGCATTAGGTGTATTCGTCCTATACTATTATTCCATATAGCGTTTCTCCTTTCAAGTTTAATTACGACAGATTTGTATGAAACAAGTAATTAAAAAGTATCCGTGTTTTGAGCGGCTCCACTTATTAAGCCGAACTCTATAGGAAACCTTATGCCTCCGATTGGCTAAGATCGTATTAAATTCTAATAATAATTAGCTCTCCATTTTCTTGTTTGGTATCCGAATTGTAGAGGATGTAGAGTTAGTGACGCGGGTTCGAGTTGCGTCGGGTTTAGCTCAAGTCTGTTGAATGTTCTCGCGGTATAAAGTCGCGCTGCTCTGCTCACCGTATTGTAACAAGTGTCGTGAGAATACATACATACATAGAATCCGTTTGCGCATTTATCCGGCAGCATTCTTCTAAACAATAGGTTATTGTGCAGCCACTGTTTACTATCGGCCACTACGCGATGTTTTCAACCAAATTCTATTAAATATGCACCTGAAATTTGTTAGAAAATCGTATACAAACGAAACACACATGATATAATTACATGAATGGAGAGTTTTGTCTGCAGATATGACATAATTGTGTCCGAACTGCGGATCACAACAATTATTTTTATTGAGTTAGTACGTGACCCCGTTGATCACGCTTCAGCTAAAATTCTCCTGACAACACACAATCGTGCACACTGCACCAACATGAATAAAGGTCATTGACACATCACGGAAAACACAAATGTGCATTATTGTGCATACATATGTATTACGGCGACATTTTATATTGATGGACGGAAAATTATTCATTGCGATAAAATTAACGTTCGTCCCCTTTGGCCCGGCAGGCTGGCCCGGCAGGCTGGCTCGCAGTGGGCCGAGTGGGCCGATCCCGGCGTTACCTAATACACTTGCAAGGTTTGTGGCGAGCACGTGGGGCGGAATGGACCAACGTGCTCGCTACAATTTCATTGACACCGAGAAAAACGCTTGCTAATCTCATCAATCACGTTATCAATGATTTTGTGATTGATAAACATTCACCGCTATAGGTATCTGTAGATAACTAAATTCACTTTGTGAGGAGCGTGTTTATTCTAAGTATTATTGAAAACGCTTCTATATTAGCTGCAAATAGTTTGCGCGTACTAGTAATGAACATTTGACACTTGATACACAAACACGGCGACTTCAATAAGTCACGTTAGGTAGAGCGTTGCTTGGCTCGGTCCCTTTATGGCGGCAGCGCGATGTTACAACAACATAACATTGCAGCATTGCATTACAAGTATTGTCATCAAAACACACGAATCGCTCGCTCATCATTGCGGTTCGCGGTAGCGCGGGTTCGACGCCCGGACTTCCGACTATGGTTGCATCGTTACCTGGCTCTTATTACACATGCGCTAATTTATAACAATGAATATAAATAAATTATTTCATCGTTGGCGAGAAAGACGTATAAACCATTCATGAAAATCGATTTATTATCTACACCTTTTTAATTTGATGAGGACCATTATCATACTTTTTGTAATGTTACATGTTGTTTATTTTTCACTTTTCTGTATTCAAAGCTATAAAAAACAGCAGAAAAAATAATTGAATGTACACCTGTCAAAAACCGAAAAAGAATCATCAAGTAACAAATATATAGCGGAAAACACCATTTATTAGTGACGGACACAGTTCTAGTTCTATTCGATATTTTATGTTTTCCAAGATTAATATCAAAATAAGGTCACGACCCAAATAATGTGACGCTTATAATTATATTTATATTTCTTTCATCTTGGAACCATCGTAAATGTAATGGAGAACTAGGCTGAATGCCGGCGACGTGTGCCCGCAACTGTCATTGTTGGAAACAAACCGATCTGAGCGGGGATTATTCTTTTCAATCTATAAAGAAACGCTGACTCATACGTTTTACGATTTGCACACTACTGTTCATAACATCGATGGAGCGTCCACAATTTGGATGTAGAAATGTTTGATGAAGAAAGACGAGCCGCGCAAACGAAAAAAACTGACCTCGACCCGGAGCAACTTTCCCATGAATATTCAAAAAGAAAGGATGCACCAGGAAGCGTAATCTGTGTAGTGTGGTACAAAGCAGCTGCCAAGTGTCGCCGGCTATCAGGCCTTAAGGGAGAAATGTATGATACCTGCGCAGGTCGGAAGTGAAAGGTGCGTAAAAAATCTTATTTATACGCGATCGGCGACGCCGGATGCGCCCGCGCATCCACCAGTAAACAATACGCAAACGTGATCGGGTTGGAAGCTAGTGGCGTTTTTATACATAATCAGCATTTTTAATGTCGCACACAATGGATATGACTACGATAGAGAAATATGCTCGCGTGAGGACACCAGAGGAAGCGGGGACATGCTGGACACTCGTTCCTGCTCAAATAGAAACAATATTCAGTAACAAGGGATATCAACACTATCTAACAACCTTTCTAAACAATAATGAAAGATTTTATCGAAGACTAATATTTTGACGCGCGCCTTATAACCCGCGTTACTGGTAGCGTCACCCGGACATCACAAAGGTCGTTGTTCTTACAAATATTTTTTGCATATATTACATTTATAAGAAACCAATAATTATCTCCGGTCACACAACAACAGCGGCGTGTCGATACCTAAACATTATTATTAAGCCCAATCACAACACTGACCGGCTACCTGTCTCCAGATACTCCGACTAACAAAAAAAGAACAATTTCGAATTATTTTAATTCATACCACAACAAAAGTTATGCTAACAGCTTAAATCGACGATACAAAATCAACCCTAAAGTTATTAAGTTTGAACTCAATATCGTTAATCTGTGACACAACATGTGACGTTTCGTGTTGATGTAAACAATAGAATGTCCCAAAAGGGTGAGGAAGGGTTGTTCTTTTTTTCTATAGCTTCCTGTAAACTATCTGTCTCGGTCACACCGGAGCTGATGAGTTAGGACGAATAAGACAGCAATATTAAAACAGAATTCAACTCGCGGCTGGATTTAAAAAAAATGCACTTTTAGTATTCAAATGACGCGAACGCATCCGTTTTTAGAATTTCAAAAATAAATAAACGATGCAAACAGCGGCTATTGATAAAATAAACTGTTTTATAACTTCCTAACTAAACAAGGTAGCATTTTATGTTGGCGTGTTAGCGCTTCCATCAAGCGGCCCTTTACGAGCCGCGTGTGTGCGTGTCGTCGCCAAATTAGTGCAATAAATTAGCAGTCGCGTCCTGCCGTCTGAGTATCGACGTATCGACGTTTTTATCAAGCATTTAATCTTATCTGTTATGTATTTATGCGTGCAACGCTCTTTAAATCGGGCACATCTGGGCGTGGGGCCGCGCGCGCAGTTTTTGGCCGGCCTTCAACCGCGGCGCAAGGCTATTAGGTTTCACAACACATACGGACAAACAGACAGGCGACCTGCACGACCACTGTTACCCGCGAGCGAGTGGTCGCGGCCCCTCACTGTCTCCACACACTACTCGACCAATCATTTACCGTACATAGGACCATTCGCGCATAAATATATTTTTAGAAATTTACATGTGCGCCAAAACATGTGAAACGATAACGGGCGGAGTAAAAACTGAGTTAATAGGGTAACCTGGTAAAAAACTGTGGTTTCCGTAACAGTACACCGCTTACCTTGTTACCCTCATATGTTTTTAAAAAAGTTAACCCAATTTTTAAAAGTGCATATAAAAAGCCTGTACCTGCCGGTAGCGGGTGTACACCCCCGCATTATAAAAAAACAACTTAACTGTAAACCTTTAGAGGCGCGTTCAAATAATGAAGTGGTATTTCTTCGCGGCTTTTTGCGTTCCACACTTAAAAAATACTTTTTTATTGGCAAATTTACGGCAGCGTTCGGTTTTTGCAACGGTACCTAGTCGCTCCTTTGTCTATTATTGCATTGCAGATGTTTTTTTCTTCTGCAAATAATAGTTTTGGAATTTCAACTTCCTTAAAAACGTTTTAGTAACCTTTGTTCGTCTTTCTCCTCTGTTTAAAAACATCTTAACCCTGTATTTTTAAACAAACAAATTGTTCACAATTTCGCAAGCATTGCCAAATGTCGTCGGTAATGTCACCGGGGAAACAACAAACAACGGTTTTTTGTTTATAATTTTTGTCGGGATTTAAATACGACTTGTCTTAGGTATTTGTAGTTCATTCGAAATAAATGTCTGCTAAATATAGATTAACACTTCCTTTTGGTAGGTTATCTCTAGATTTGACTTGGACTTGAAATAAAAAATAGACACGTGTAAAACGATATAGATATTCATCGTGCTATTAAGTTTTGTGTTTACGCTGTATGAAACTACATATTTCTCAGAAACATATAAAACATTAATGACCTATATCCCATCTGGATTTCAAACGCAGCTCTACTACTAGTAACGTAATACCCAATCAATTTGTACCTCAATATAGCAAACCATCATATCGATAGCGTTTCGGGAGAACTAGACAACACGCCGGCTATAGAGTTCCTAGTAATACTAGCACAACAACTGTCAGCTACACACTAATTAGTCTTTTATGTTACAAACTAAAACAATGTTCAAGAGATTTCATCATTAACGTGCAGATAACGCGGGTCACGTTTGCTGAATCACATTTCCGTAGTTATAAAAAAACAAATGAAAAAAGGTATATTTATAACTGTTATCAGTGTTATCAATCGTGCAAGTTGAAGGATCAACCACGAGCCCGGTGCTAGTCTAGCTGACACAAGTGGCGGGCAACGTGCCTGGATTATCTTGTGCAAAAATGCAACGAATATATTATGTATGTGCGCCCGGTATATTTGGATGCTGCGAGCAACGCGAGAGTTACGTGACTGTTACATAGATAAAGTACAGCGAAGGTGAGAGCAATAACGTTGTGGGAAAGCCAACATTTGCAGCATTTTATTCAATACGGTCAATGTTACAACACCTACACCGCGCTAGGGCAGGGGCACTCCTACGACTGAGGGACTACACAACTATAATCGCGCTGCGTTAATATTTGAGAGAACTTCACCTCTGTTGATTCAGGTCATCGATACAGGCTATGTTCGAGCATCAGTTAGACATCGGGAGCAGTATCTGTGATGTCACCGCGGCACGCTTCCGGCCTGCGCCCACGCAGCCAGACACGCACACAGACACGCACACAGGCGCGCGCACGTGCCGACAATTAGCCAGTGACACCCAGTCTGGACATTCGAACAGATTTTTATCAATCTTTAGCGAACATAACGCAGTGTTTCGGTTATTATTAAACCTGGAAGTATTCTCCTGCCGCGGCTCGGCGCTGCTGTAACAGATCTCAGGCGCACTCTGCGTCACTACAAGGAAGTCGACGATGTATGCCAAAATTATTATCAGTATCACATGTAAGCGCTATCTTCTGTACACATAATCATTTAAATTTTAAAATATCTACAAATATAACAAGTTTTGTAAAAAAAATTGGACATGTGATCCGCAAATAATATTTTGGAGTCGTAACTCGAATTGTAGATATAACTGGTTTACATAAGTGTCTGCGGCTAGCACAGCGCGCGCCTGCAGGTAGCTCCACTTACGTCATATAAGTAGATTTCCCATCGATCCGCCGCCGCTGCGATTCCGCGAAATATTGCAGAAATAGAACCTTTTAGTAGCTCGCTATTACAAGATATCTGAAAATAGGAAAAGAGAACTAGCGCGGGGGAACATTACTACAACAGTTAGAATCCTACATTTTTGTACCTTTGACAAAAAGTACACAGACGAGTTATAAATACCAATTAGGTTCATGTCTAGGTTAGCCGTCGCGAAGTACGGCACAACTTCAAGGACCTTCGTTTCTACCAGGTTTTTTAGCCCCCGGGGTGCGGCGCGCGGCAAGGGTGGCTCCATCGAGACAGACAGACTAATATAATAGTTTTTCTCTAGAATCTAGACAGAATAATGTTTGCGTTTCGTGTACTGGTTGTAGGTATCTAGCGCTATCAGTGTAAAGCAGATTCTCGGTAAATGTCGCTGGTAATGGTGCGTGGGAGAATCGATCGCAGTTCAATGTTTGGCGCTCGGTGTATGCACGAGGTGATAATTCACGTCTCGTGCCGCTTCCTACTGACGTAATCATGGGGTCAAACGCAGTAAATCGTGTTTATGACTATTTATACACTCGGAAAACACTAACATTGAACTGACTCCCAAGCTTCAGACCAGACCGGCAAAATCAGACCGGCGAATACGTTACTTACTTTAAGAGTCTAAAAACTCACTAATAAGAATTTTAACTTTGAAATTTGCTCAAGAGGATAGCAACAATAATATTTGTATCTAAATAAGTTGACACAAAGCTAGGTTGATAATGCCGATCGTACGCGGTGGGTAAAACCGGTCTACGGTCACTTCTCGCTATTGGCAAGCATCCAACGCACATTTCTTTCACTTTATTTTCAACACGTTATTCTTAACGCGTTTAGTATTTAGTCATAACTAGAGAAAAGCCCCCAACTCGATGGAAACAAGACATTACTGAGAAGGTTTTGTAAATGCATTTTATATTTTTGTATGTAATGTAGTCCTTACACTACATGTTATTAGAGTTTAATCGCTTGTTGTCATTGTTTTGGTAACTTTTAGTCAGAGTCGCTCTCATAGGCTTGTTGTTCTAGAAAACACCAGCCAGGAGGCTGTGGGAACATCTCTTCGGATCACATTGTTTGCTCGCCGTCTAGACAGATGTTTACAACTCATATAGTTTTGGAGCTTGTGATCATATGTGAATATGATTCGCGTTCCTCTGCTATTTTGTTTGGCTCTAAACGTTATTATGAATAATAACTTTAGGTCGTTGAAGCTATCATATTTGAATGATAATTTCCTTTTTAGTACCTATTTCTATATTTTTAATTTCCTAAAGTACCTTTGGACGGTAATAAATTATATCTATCATCAGAGTCTAGGATCTACAGCTGAACACATAAGGCCGCTAGCCTGAATATATTTGACACTGTAATGGTGTTCTAGATCAACTACTTGTTAACATTGTTTGACGTCATTTAGTTTTTAGGTTAAATAGACGGCTAAGGCTCAATAACTAACTCGGAACCTGAAGTAGAACATACGCGATTACGCTAATATATTTCATGAACGTACACATAAGGTAATTATTGCACTCTTGTGACCACTCAGGCATAAAGTACTTAAACATTAAAATTCCGTCAAATGTCCTTACCCTAATTAAGGCAGCCATTGTTTACATATCAAACATTGATAAAACTAACGCACAATCTATAAATAACAATATCAATCCGATTTATTTCAGTTCAATAGAATCACATTCGATTTGGGCGTGAAATTGCGTTTCTGCGCGGTAATTTTCCCTTCTTTGGCTAAGTGGATGAAAGGATCGAAAGGAATTTGGCTTTAAAAGTTCGGAATAGATGCTTTACTGCCATTCAATATAATATAAAACATGTATATAATGTTTGAGAATGGATTACTTAAATAAATAGTAGAAAGAAGTTTGGGCCTTGTTAAATAAGGAGTTACCGACTCGCTAATGAGCCATCGAATAAATTATAATAATTAGATGAGATTGTCGACGCGTATAAAATAATGCTGATAGTTTTGCAATTTATAGGTACGTATAAATTTTAATAATGTAAGCAATTGTACTGTTTGTTTGAGTTAGCACGGAAATGTAAGGTTATTAGCCTACTTCAATTTGGGTTCACTGAGAACGCATTTCATCAGCAGTGATATAGTTTTAAGGTAACTTAATGTGGTGTTAGCAAACACAAATCCAGCCCGATTTTATTGGTATTTGTCGGCGGATATTACGACATGCAACTGACATTTTATTGTACAGGAAATCGGGTGTTTTAGCTTTTAAATGTTAATTATACTAATGTCTGAACACCGCCTGCATGATATATAAGCAAACCTCCGCGAGTTATGAGATCCACAACGAGATAACACGGGATGTGAACCTGCTTACCCAATACTATTATTCTTCACAAATATATCATTAGTTATTAGGTCGTTCTCATAATAAATAATGTAGAAGCATACATTTAGGATAAACTTCATTAATACTAAATTAAGTTGACTCGAATTATTGAAGCCATATGGACAGTCACAAGAAAAAGTGTTAAAGACTAGTTATAGACGGGTTGATCTTACATAACTAACCCTTAGTACCTTCTAATAGGGGTGTATCTGCTCGCAAAGCACAGTGGGCACATTCGCGCGGCCGCCGGCGTTTTTACAACACACCACACATTGCACAACGCGGTTGTGAGTGACGCAATACGCCGAACGCACGCCACTGCGATGCTAACTGTACACCTTGAACGCCCACGAAGCAATTTCAAAATATTTTTTATATGAACTCTCGATTGTGTTCCGCACTCGATTTAAGTTTGCGATTACACCAGCAGTCACGAACTCTATGCTACTGATCATAAAATCCTATGTCTGTTACTCAAGATGCCGCGACGCAACTCTTGCGCAGCCTCTAGAGCTGCCCGAGTGAGCTCAGGACTGCTATCAGCGACATAGATAGTCAGCACTAATAACCAATAGCAGAGTTAATGAGGGCACATTAGACCCCTTAACTCAATTAGAAGGCACGGCTGCCGCACGCAAAACTATGGAGCTCTCTCGTTGTGCCACTAACGGATAACTTAATTGTTAAATACAAGTCAACGTGTAATATGTCCCTCTATACTTATTATAAGTTTAATAGCATGCAGTGTGATTCACGTGACCGCCTCGACCGACATGATCTTCACCTGCTCAAGGACTTCCCTGCCTTCCGTAGGTAGCATTACTTAGCCACCGTGAAAGACAAACTAAAAGAGCAAAAACAAAATTCTAAAATTCACCGAACATGTTTATATTTACATCGGAAGGATTTCGTTGTCGATCAGACGTCAGCGTCGCTTACTCATACATAAGGACCTGATACAAACGAGGTAATAATAGACATAATAGATTTACCGCAACATGTTACACAACTAGCTAGTTCATTCATTTCATCCAGTCAATTAAAAGATGTAGTATAAGGAAAATATGCATTAGAAAAGGTTGTCTTTGTTGAAGTGTCCGTTGTTACAATACACATACAAGTAATAAAAACTTTGACCCTAAATATTCGACAAAAAAAAACGACGTCGGGCTAAAATCCGTATATTTCCACGAAATAAAAAATCCAGTAGACAATCACCGCAAACGCGGCGGTTACGACACCGACAAGTGTGTCAATGTCGGCCGAGTTCCCGCGACCGGCGCGCGCGCACCGGCCGCCGCACCGCCGCGCCGCGCGCCGCTTCCTCGCCGGCTGCGTGCAGGGAAATACCCAAACTACACATACTAGTAGCAATACAGTATACATAAACAACAGTGTGTTGGCTGATACATTAAGTTCTGATTAAGATAAAGCTAAAGTCATATTAAGTATCGTCAGCGTCACTCGTTTACCACAAGGACTTCTAGAAATTTTCTCCAAGAAACCAGATTAGCCTTAATTTCGCACTCCAAGGTAACAAACCTCTCGAGGCTCGCACTTATCAAAACATGGAATACTACGGTGTAGCGCGCTTGTGTCAAAACAGGCAAAGGAAGCAGTCGCACGCGCCGGCGCGGCGCGCGGCGGCGGCGGCGCGCGGCGGCGGCGGCGCGGGGACAACAATGTGCGCGCTGGATGTTTGCACTATCTGCTGTTTGTTTGTTTGTGAGCCGGCGCGCGCGCAATGCCGGTATTTTACGGTTTCCGGAGAATCACGCACTGTGCACGGTACGCACTGTATGCAGCGTATGCCAATATTGAACATCGCAGAGACAGTTCTACATTTTGTGAGAGAACAAGCGATGTGAACAAAAACCCGTTCCACAGTATCGTAACACCGAAACAAGAAGAATACCTATGGCAGAGATTGCGCAACCCGACGTGAGCGCGCGCGACCTACAACTCGGCTGCGCGGGCGCAAATAAACAGGAAAACGACTGCCGAAAGGCTACGGCACTTGTTTTTATTTAATAAGTTTATTTCATTCAGACGTTTATTTACGTCTTCTACAAAATTCATAATTTCGTAAAGGGAACCCGCTATAAATAAATCTCTTACAAATAACAACATTGACCTGCGAGCCGGAAAATATTAACTTTATTTTCACATTCACAAACATGAAACGTCTTAACAAAGAGACCGTTCATCACTAAGCTTACGAGCTCTGAGAAACTCATATTTAGGAAAAGTTAAAATTATCTCGTCACATACAATAGCATGAACCTTCGCTGCGAGGGTTCGAGCTAAAATTAAAGCACTAAGTTATACAGGATAAACTGTACCACCCACCGCGGGCGGCAGCAGCTAGCCTGGAAATAGAGACGCTTTCCACCCGCACCACATCCGCAAAGGTCACTCCCACTGACTGTAGCTGTGCTCCTGGAACATCTGAACATAAAGGTCAGGTGGTTACGTCGCGCGGTGGTGAGGCAACTGCTCCGTGCCCCCTGAGCTGTATCCGAGCGCCGAGCGCCGGCGTAGTGATTGGCAAACGTTTCCGGTACACAACTCTTTACCGGTTTTCTTGCGAACGTTTTTGTGCTGCTAATTATGTCACCGGGCCTTTACAACGTGCCGCAGACTCACAGTAGTCTTATGTGTGTTTAAACAGCTAACTACTAAATTGTTTTGTAATCCTTTTTTACATTTGCAAATTTAACTTGTATTTCTTTCATATTGTATGACAAGAACTTAGGCGTCATGCCGGTGACTCTCACCATAATTACAAGGAAGGTGTATTTTCTAGAAACACTTTTAACTGGAATATTTTGTACACAAAGTAGGTCACTGAGATCGGTCACAAATACCGCGCCGCAACAATATAGGCGCGTTATGTCATTAGAACACCTACTTGGCTCGCAATTATTTCAATGTAAAGTTCACAGTTTGAAGGCGATATTACTAACTACAGCACACCCGCTAATAGATCCGGTTTTAAATCATTTAATCATTTCCTTTAGATTGCCAAGTGATTACATCACTGGCCGATTTCCTAACCCAAACGCCTCACACGTATCGTGGCCTAATATTTTCACAAAAAACCATATGTTGAAATCTGTAAATGTTGATAATGATGCTAATCGCATCCCTGAAAGCATTTCCATCGGTCGTGAGCGCGGCGCGGAGTGCGGCCGCGTGGTCCGTGTCGTTATGATGCAGTTCTCGCCTAGACGAGGTATCTATGTGTTCGGTTTACTATCGTAGTGCGGGGCGCGGGCGGGCGCGGGCGGCCAACCGGGTCAAGGGAGCTCCGATGCACCGTTCGCGTTAAATCTCACTTTCGCGCGCTGCACCACTAAACATGGCGGACGTAGTGACGCGCGGTTTCGTTCTCGATGACATATTTTACGGTTTTCCTTTTGGTTTTTCACCCGTTCCGGCTATTTAATGAGGGCGTTGCGTTGTGTTGTAACGTTTTACACGTGTAATGTAATTGACGAAACAAACAAACATATCTACAGCGACCCAATATCCTTGTCCCTATTTCTTATTTCCTACGTCGAGTATCGTACGTAATCGAGATAGTAAGCTTATCTGTCCGCGGTGGCATCTTATCAGCGCACTACTATAATGCAATACATCGTCGAATACGATAAACAACTGATTTTGTTATTTGTTTGTAATTTGACATAATTTTGATAATAAACCCATTATACTAGGGATGTTTTCGTTCACCTGACGCGGCAGATGTGTCCGCGTCTGAATGTAAAGTAGTTAAGTCACGGGCATGCTAATCTCCTTGCAAATCCTCGCTGTCTCCGATGGAGATCTAACGCCGAGTGCTTCCATTTCCTTTCGCGCTTTCATAGTTCTCGAGTGCATTAAGATAATTCCGAGCCGCAACGCTAACGAGGCGTGAAATTTCCAATTACGAAACAGAAGCGAGTAGCGACGCAATCAGCAATATTCGTGAGATCGTAGACAAAAAAACAAACAAACTATAAAGGCATGTTTACATCCAACCGCGACCGTGAATCGAATTAACGTCCGCCCGAGGCTGCACGTACACCAACCTGTTGTCTCCATAGACAAGGTTGGCCCAAAAAAAACTATTGCAATGTATAATTTTTGGGACATGACTAATGAACAATGCCTTGCGAAACGGAATCGTCCGCAAACAGTACGGTATCGGCTGTCGATCGAACTAAATAGGTCTGATAGAGCCAGTTCATAACATCGTAGTACCGGCCAGGTATAAATAGTCTGTAATCATTTGAACGTTACGCCCTCTTGACTCGAAAAGACTTTTTGTATTAAACTTTACAAATAACGTAAAAGTATATAATTACATCAAATTACCGATGTCCTAACTTTTTGATTTGGAATTAAGTATTAATAAACTCCTTAGTATAATCAAATCTATTTACATTACGAAAGAATAAGAAAACTCTTTACTTTTGAAGCTTTACTGTTTGGTTATTGACATAGTGTTAAATAGGAGCTAGTAGTGTCCCATCACTAGTCGCTAGAGCGGTGAGCGGCGCGTAGGAAGCGCGGGCGCATCTCGCCCTTCGCGCCTGTCTGACCCACTTCGGCGCTACACAAATATACGCTGTTGTGATCGTATCGCCGCGCGTACGATACGTGTTCTCACTCATAAACACGATTCTGTTTAATTAGACGACTTTCTGTAACACTACGGACTTTAGGTACTAGATATGCATTACAGTTAATAACTAGAATTGGATAACCACACAAACAGACATCTGTTTACTTTTAATTTATTTTACTCAATAATAAATAAGAAATCTCGCAATCTTTGATTAAAATTCATTTTGGTTCCGAGTTTGTCAATCGGAAATTGCCGCTCGGATCATAAGCGTTACATATTTGGCGAGTGATCGTCCTCTTTCCTCTATGAGTCACAGTTTCATAATGGCTCGTCACTAAGCCACGTCACATTCACTTTAACATAATAATATGCTTCAAATGACAGCACAATATCTATTGTTTACTATATTTGACATAAACTTATATTTACAACTTTTGTCCGTTCATAAAAGTTAAATAATTGAAATAATCGAACGTGGACTACAATTATGAGATTTATACTAAGTTGCTCAAAAATGTATAACAATTCGCACTGCATAAACTTATCATAACAAAATATAACTATTTATAAAATACAACATTAAAACAGCAAATAATACCATCTGTAAAATTTCAATAACATACGAAAAGTCGTGAATATATATTTACAGAGCTACCGACCAGATACTCACACCTTTCTGTTTCGTCAGGGGATTTATAAATAAAGTGAAATTTTTCGTTTGAAACACTCATAAAAACGAGGGTTGTTTCGTGTAGTTTGCGCTTGTCTAGACAAAAATGCATGTTTCCCTTCATGAATGTTTGCAATCGTCTGAATATTGCATAGTAAGTGTAGGTACGTGCGCTCCGGACAGTAGTCGGTTATTAAAGCCGGCAGATAAACATGTTATCAGCATTAATCGCGACAGTTTCCATTTCGCGGCGCGCGACCGCCACTTTCTTACGTTTCCCGCGCGCGGGGAAAGTGCCCGCGCTTTTCCGACGCCATCTTGCAACTGCACTCCCTACCACGACACCCGGCGTTGCAATAATATCTATCGTAATTTAGCTTTATAACTTTTTAATTAATTTATTGTTTACGTTGTGTTGTTATTACGTATTGTTGATGCTTTTCTGTAACATGCCAACTGCAAAAATATAATTGCACAGTATTTTCGGGATAAACATTGATAATTCCAAAAATTATGCGTTTTAATGCAATAAATACCCAAAATTATAATTTCAATGCATTGCCCACAGACCTATACTTACTATACTATTAAGATTGACCAATTACGAGTTGTATCGCGTACGTGCCGCAGGCGCAGGCGCAGCCGTGCCCAGAAATTAAACGCGAAGACCAAGGATCCGTAATGTGCCACACGACGATACAAAATCGATTTAATGGTGAAACAATCGATTTCGATTCGGCGTACAAACGAATCGTGTTTGCCAGTGTGTCAATTAAAATTTGTTACTACGGAAATATTTTGCTTGTTAATTACTATGACATTTTAATTCGTTAACATACATATATTCTGATTAAGAATCAATAGGTCCCTTTTTTGGCTTCACAATTTTGTACACATGCATGGCCCCATAATTAATATTTTTCGTATTACAAATGCACAAGTATATATATTCAAACTTTAATTTTGTTTTATAAATTAGTAGCAATTCACGATGCTTTCTAAATCGTATTGATCCATATCAGCTACTTCGTTGAAGTCCAGTGAGTCATTAAAAAAACTCATTATTCACACTCACACGCGCAAGCATCACGCAGACAAATTGAGTAACGTTCATTACTTGGGCAGACATTAGCCAGCATAATATGATCTCTGAACACTATAACCTTTTAAAACGCCCAGGGGTCACAATACTGGGCGCGCGTTGGAAATAGCATGGCTTCCCGGATGTTGCTCTGACGTCAGACATCTCGCTAGAGATTTGCCGAAACCAATTGTCAATCTCGAATTACCCTTATTGCGAGAAACGGAGAGCTCGATTTACTTCAAACAATATTCTAGCATATTTTCAATTCATTAAAATCCATGCATAACAAAATGTTCATACTCACATTGTATTAATGAAATGTTTGATTCACGAAACGTTTTTAAATGGCTGTATATAAAAAAATAGAAACACGTAAATAAAATAAAATTCTAAATGAGCCGCCATTTTGATCGGATTTTGTCATGAGCGTTTGAAAATGGAGCTCCAAAATGGCTTTATCAAATCAAATGCACTGTTTGCATGTATTCGGAATATTTAAACAATTTTCCTCAATGAATACATCTGTATTTGGCCTGAGTAAGTCATAAGCGTTCGTCATTGTTCGTCGTTATTGTATTATCGCAGTCTCTGAACTCGCTATATTAGCATTACGGTAGAATTTACAAGTTTCACAAACAGAAAATACTTTTTCTCCCGATTTACTATTTTGAAGCTGCATTTGTGTGTAATCCTGGTATTGTGTGGTGTGGTAACAAGTAACGTTTATATCTTAAGGATTAAATATAACAATTTATCTGCACCTCTATATTTTAATCTATCTAATAAGCGGGATAAAATGTTGCATTAAATCCTTTCAATATAAAAATATTTACTAACTTACATTAAGACACTGTCACGTAATAAACTAATATTCATTAAAATAACACTGTTTTGTAACTCATCACGCAGCTCAGCTCGCTCATCGTTCCTGTATTGAACATAAAAACTGTGATTAGTGACGTCACGAGACACGTGCGTATAGTTTTATAGCACCGACCACTTCCCATTCGCGGCACTATACTGTATCCCTTTTAACTATGACTACTTAAATGATTGTCTATCGTCCCGTCACAGTAAATATCGGTAGACTAGTGAACAAGATCACTAGAACTTATTTATCTTAAATTAATAACTATAGCATTATTGTATAATAATTATGTCGGGTTAGAAATATCGGTTAAAACCGTAAAAGATTTACACTAAGTTAGTTTCAAAAAGCTTGTTCGTAAAGAGTACAAAGCCGTATAAAAGTGTATATCCCGAAGATATAAAACAATGGTTGTCCAGGATTACGGCGGCTGATTGTACGTCTCAATGTAGTGCTAAGCTGAGTAAGCCGGGAGCCGGGACGCGGCGATGGGCCGCTCGTTACTTAGCGCCGTACAAGGGAAGGCCGGAGAGAATCCGGACTCACTTGCCAACTGCTCTTACTGTTAAGAAAACTATTTGAAGGATCATTAAGTGGAATTGATGCAATTAATTTGTTACAAGTTTATTCACACGTATCAAAGAAAGCTATAATATTTGTACAACTCTCGATCTCTCTAAAACCCATTATTCCTCGCTCAAGATTATCTTGCACTTGGCTCTTGCTTTTGCTTCCAACATCTGCATACAACAATTATAATTTTAGCAATTTTATTTTTAAATTGAAACACAAAGAAATGCCACTTGCACAAACACCGGGTGAAAATTTCGTATATTTTTTTAAAAAGCGACAGGAAATAATTAAAAACGACGATTTACGTTCATTTAAGAAATATGCGCTTTGAACTTTCTCGCTCGGGACAGTTTTTATGAGAGGCGCAAATTATTTTATGTCTGCCTAATATCATGATGATTAAAGATCACTTAAAACAGGTTCTGCATTGCGCACAGCTTCATTATGTAGCGGAGATGTGCCGCGGCTATCTCTGACGCTAAGGAGCTTATAAATTTAATCATATCCTGACATTTCAATCTGTAATCTTTCCGCTCTTATATGAAGCTGAGCGAAACAAATGCATCTCTGTGTAATTACATCTAGGAATAATGCAAGAGAGGTGGCACCCGCCCCCACCTAAACACAAATGATCACCTAGAACAAACTAGAAACTCAACAAATTATCTCGTGTAATTAGTCGAACCACAGCGGACGTTCCTCTATTCATAAAGAGACAACACACAAGTTCAGTTTAATCCAACTGAAAACAACTTTTACTTTCCTGCTGCGCTGAAATATTAACAAACTTGCATAAGTTATGCAGGGTCCTCCCGAGCCACCCGCCGCCACCCTCCAGGTGAATGCACGGGGCGGAGCGCCCCCCTCACCCGGTGACCACCCCCCCCCCCCCCGCGCCACCCTCTCGCCTGCAGCTCTATTATTTCGAGCTGCAGCAACACGCGAGATATGCTCGGTATTGAAATGAAACTACTTTTACGGATTTTATCGCGGTTTAATTTTAGATTTTAGTTCCCGACGTTTCGAAACCTTTGCAGGTATCATGGTCACGGGCAGACTGAGATGGTGTTCGTCTTGACAGAAGATGTTGCTCGTTCTACCTTCATATTTTAATTAATTATTTGTGGTCCGACCTACGCAGTATGAGCTCACTGTGTCTTGATGTCTTGCAGCGCTGCTCTTGGGTTTGGCCTTGAGTTTATTTATTATTGGATCCCAAGTAGGTGATATCTTCCAGCCATCTTCTCTATTGAAATTAGGGTGTTTTTTAATCTCAATAGCCTCGCGAAACATCCTAGGTAGGAATTTGGATTCTTTAGCGAGGATCTGTGGTTGGTCAAATCTAATATAATGGCTGGAACCTTCAGCATGTTCGGCGACTGCAGACTTCGTTGAGCGGCGGTGTTTGACGTCAGCTATGTGTTCTTTAACGCGGGTCCCTATGCTTCGTTTGGTTTGACCGATGTAAGAGAGGCCGCAGTCACAATCTAGTTTGTATACTCCTGCATCTTGTAGAGGTATGTGACACTTGACAGATGGTAAGGACTGGCTAATCTTCTTGAGCGGCTTGAAGTATGTTTTAATTGAAGCTCGCTTCAGGATGTAACCAATCTTGTCAGTGACTCCTCTGACATATGGTAGTACAGCAGGCAAACGATCAACAGTGGCTGGCTTCACTCGGTTTCTGTGACGGGGCCGTGGAACTTGGAGCTTGTTGTCTCGCAGTACTTGCTTGACGTGTTGAAGCTCAGCGGCAAGGTGTCTGTCATCACAGAGTCCGTGTGCTCTCTGAAACAAAGATTTTCCCACGGTAGCTAACTGTTTAGGGTGGTGGTGAGATTCACCGTTTAAGTACCTATCTGTATGGGTCTTCTTTCGATACACGGTGTGACTTATGGTCTGATCAGGATTCCTTTTAACTAATATGTCTAAGAAGGCAAGAGATTTATTATCCTCCAACTCCATAGTGAATTGAATTTTGTTATTGATGGAGTTGAGATGTTTTAAAAATGCATTTACTTGACTAGATGGTAAAACTGTGAAAGTATCATCTACGTACCGTTTGTAGAACCTGGGAGTGAAAGGAGCTGTTTTTAAGGCTGTCTCCTCGAAGTCTTCCATGAATATATCGGCGACTACAGGGGATACAGGCGAGCCCATCGCTACACCATCTACTTGTACATAGAATTTATTGTTCCACAGTAGGTAGCCAGATGTGAGGCAGTGCTCAAGAAGTTCTGCATATTCTAGAGGTAGGTTGTTCTCTGCTAGCTTCTTGGAAACAATTTCAATACAATCCTTAACTGGTAGGCATGTAAACAAGGACTGTACGTCGAAACTAACCATTACTTCATTGTCTTGAAGATGTAGATGTTTAATCTCATTGACAAAGTGGTATGAATCCTTCACAAACGCTGTAGTGTTGCCTCTGAGTGGTGAGAGTGTTTTCGCGACGTGCTGAGCCAATCTGTAGGTTGGTGTGTCGATTTGGCTTACAATAGGACGTAGCGGGGCGTTTCGAAACGTCGGGAACTAAAATCTAAAATTAAACCGCGATAAAATCCGTAAAAGTAGTTTCATTTCAATGTCTAACATTCGCGTAAACCTAAGAAACCACTATATGCTCGGTATGTTTTGCTCCGGTGCAATGTTCCCTTTAGCTCCGTCTTTTTGTAGGAAGCCCGTGTTTTTGACCCGACTGCTGTACATGTACAACATTTTGTATTAACATTTTATGATTAAAAAGGTACAAAGGAACCTTCTATTTGGAGCAGACGTGGTTCAAAGCTTGCTTCTGTGAATTGTAAATTCTCTGCATTTACAGTTTTAGTTTAATAAGAATAAAACTGACGTAACCCGCAAACGGTCTCGCGTAGCTTCAGTTCTCCGGTAACACAACATGTATGTGCCCTTTAACAAATAAATATGAACAAAACTGTTGCGATCATTTCTTAGAACGTGCATCAATACTTGGTTAAAATTAGCGTTTAGGTAACATCTACGAATAGAAACAATCATGTCGACCTGAGCGAGTACGAACCGAGGATCACGGAACATATTCACAGTTAGGTGTTAGAACACATCACGCAGTAAAACTTAGGGCTCAGTGGAGCCTGTTTCCTATTCTAGACAAGTGCGAGGCCGGCCTAGATCACAGCCCCGCCGAGTATAACCCAAATTGTTATTTATTGACAAAACGCTCCTTGTCTGCGCTAACGGAAGTCCGAAATGGACGGATTACACACTTATTGATTGCGTACAGGCTGTAAACTCAATACCATCTGCTGTTGATTAAATATTAATTATTTATGAATTCAATATTGGCTGAACAAATATGCCAGTGCCATTCAATTCAGAAATTGGCGTGGGAAACTGGAGTCGACGTTTTCTATATATGCAATAGATGAATCACGTCGCTTAGTCGAAATCTTTTTCTGTACAATTTAATATTTTTACTAAACAGTACTAGTTTCGTTTGATAAAGTAAATAAAAACAAAACGACTCCAGAACGCGTCGTTTTCACGTTCAAAGCACATAACTTTTAGTTCAGAATTTATAAAAATAAGAGGAAAAGAACCGAGGAGAAACTAAAAGCTCTCTAACGGTGAAAACTTATTCGCAATAGTAAACAAGACATTGTTAGCGCTCGTGTTTTCATCAATACTGACTAACAACCTGATTACTCTATTTACAAACTCTTTGATTAAATTAAAGCTATTTTTGTTTTGTTCTAAAACATGTGTTGAGTTCATCGACCCTGCAGATTGAATGGCTAGGGCATGCAGCGTCTTCCGAGGTGCTGAATAATGCAGAATGGCGTCGGCACGTCCGTCCGTCGCGCAGCTCGCTTCACAATCTCATGCAGATGGATTCCATCCCTCTAGCTCTGCAATCTAGAAACACTTGGAAATTAGTTGATTAAATTGTGAAAGTTTTACTCCGCGATTTGTGTTGCTTACGGATCTAGATTTTCTTGTATTTTTCCCGTAGCACACTGATAAGTATTCAGCTTTTGTGTCCTTTCCGACACAATCATGTTCCTGGATCTCCTTTACTCCGTATGGATTCAGAATGTGTAAATACAGTATTTGTGGAGAGCGCAGCGCTAGACCCACGCAGACCCGCGCGGCGCGGCGGCGTCTAATCCACTCAGAGCTCCGTCTCCATTCCACACGTAGTCCAAGTCATTTGAAACTTTTTCCAATGCATCTGTTTTGAATTTCACTAGTGAATTGATAAATCCGATTTGTGAGCAAACCGGACTAGCTCGCGTGACGAGTATGCGCATGTATTTCACGAAACGTTCGTCGTCGGAAATGGGTTTTATTCGGTTGCAATGTTTACAGTAAGGTGTCATACGCAAGAACTTTGAATTGTTAAGCAGACTTGTATCAATTGATTACACCTAGATCTACGAAAATGTTTACACCTTCTCATTCTCATTCTTTAATTTTGAATGAATATGACATCATGTTCGACATTAACTCATGCTGGGCATACAAATGCGTCTTCAAAACTGAAAGTATCGGTGGGCGCGTCGTCAATGGCCGTCGCCGGGCGCTGCATGTCGCGGCCGCTGTGTTATGGCCCCATAAAGCTCGCTTGCATGCGCCCGCTGGCGTCGCGTGCTCCCCGACTGGAACCATTTGCATTCAGCGCTCTGATAGCAGCTATCACACCGGCTCACATGTGGCCCGGCTGTCTAGAGTTCAAATTCCGTCTAGACACTTCGACCTGAAAAACGAAAGGGAAAGCATACGGCCGTCCTATTCTCTGCGTCAAACATGCGCAGAGCCCGCTCGGGGGTAGAACGAGACAACAGGTGGGTCCGTGAATAATTTAAGGGGGTTGCGGGGGCCCAAGGTCGGCGCACGGAAGCGTCTGGCTCGGATGTAGCCAGATTATATACAATGTTATATCGATTTTGCGGTAATTTCCCTGGAACATGCGACCTCCGCCAACTTCTCGACTACTCTTTAATGATCTGAAAGTTGTAGGGATGTAACTCGATATTAAACAATGTCCCTAGGTCGCCAGTAAGCGGGTCGACTCGACGTCACAAACTATGTGATTCCAAAGTTTTTACAGTTTAACGTTTGATGTAAATCATGTTAAGACGGTCACGAGAGACAAGCAAAAATAAACTTATCAGCTCATCAAACACATTAAATTCAGGAAACTTTTGCGTGACACTACTGTTTATGCACTTCGTTACTTAAAATTACATCCATGACATTTAAATATAAGTAATTTAATTAGTGGTAATCAACCAGCAATCTTATCACCAACGAAGTATTAAATCACATAAAATCTTGATTGATCGCGATGTTATTCAGATTACTCCAAGCGTATACGGCGTTTTTATTATGGAGAAAATAACTCTAAAAAGCTTCTTAACCTAAATATTAGATTGTAACGTAGTACTGTAATTACCAAACATTTTTCGAACAATTTCCTTCAAATTTCCGAAACTTATTTCTCAAACAAATCTCTTGGTAAAATAATTTGTGCGAGGGAGCGCGAGTAACGCGAGCACTCGACATTACTTCACATACATAAGTGATGAAGAGGCTCCTCACAAAGGGTTAGCTCAGGCACAGGCTGGAGGCACGATGTTCTAGAATGTTCTCGTAGTTAATTGTCGAGCCGTCTCCCGGGGCTCGTATTCGCAAGTTTTACCTGAAGACATTTTGATAAACGAGCTCCGAACTTGTCTCATTTCTCGACGTTAAATACTCAATTCCTTTACCGTCAGACCTGTCTCTGTTTATAAAGAAACTTGCGGACGCCGCCCTTTACACCTACAAATGCTTTACTTTGCGTCATAATCCTACATAATGTAAAGAGCTTCTGTGTCTGACTTGCTAAACGGCGGTTATGGAAGTACAAATGAGCAATTTTAATGTTGGATTAAGGTTATTCTATTGAACTTATTGATCGACGGTCAGCAATAGCTTATACCGTAAAGGGAATGTGTGTTTAATAATAATTCATTCGTTTTAGTGTGTATTGCTTTGGTGGTGGTTAGTGGCGTGTGGAGCGAGTAGTGACGTCTGTGTTTGTTTGTTGCAGTGGACGGTGAGCCGGCCGGACTGCCGCTGAGCGCGCGCAGCTCGCTGAGCCGGGCGCTGCTGCTGCTGGCGCCGGGGCCCACCGCCAGGCATCATCTCTACACCGCACCCAACACAGGTACACACCACACCCTGCTACCTCAACACAATACCTAACTACAAATACAAACAACACGATATGTTTTCAGAAATCCAATAGAAAATCTTTATCATATTATATGTAAACTAGTCGTGTTAAGAGTCGTCGTATCCTTTACCGGTCATTGAGTGAACGTTAGTATTAATGAACGTCATGTAAGTAATCGGCTTTCCAACAAGCAGATTAGATGTACATCACTTGATAATCAGTAAAATCCTACTATAAATAGACCACTTATTTGCTATCGACATTTACTCAGGAAATGTATAATATAAAGAACGATTGAACAATGATAAGTTTACGACGAATTGTATTTTTACAAAATTTCCATTAAATGATGAAAGTGTTTATAAAATTCATAGTAAAGTTATCTCTTCTTCTCGAGAACCGCCGGACGCCGCGCGCCGTGCCAAGGTAAAGTGTTGTAAAATCCGAGCTCCGCCATATCTCGCCTTCGATTACCAACATTCGGCTATTACGTATGTATGTACATACATTTCGACATTTCCTTCTGTTACAGTACATCTTATATTGGCCCACAGCGGAAATTAGACACCGCTACATTGGATATTAAACATGAGTATTTGAGCCCTGAGCCCGACCCGAGCCCGATGTTACCTACGACAGCAAAACGTTACCGAGCAAATAAATAATACTCGTATGTTTTTATTGTTTCGCAGTCACTTTAGATTCGAACCAAAGTAATCAATAACAGGAAATAAAAGGAAGTGGCTGATATGATATCACTTTTACAATAACTTCTTATACTAAACTGCTTTATTTTCTTTCGCAAAGAATTAATCGTAATTCATTTAATTTTACTCTCCTAAGCTGAAAGTGACAGCGACCTCGTGGTGTCGTTCGGTGCTCGGTTATGTCACTTAGGTTTTATGTCGTTCTATATTTGTAAAGATGTGTAAGGGACAATACAGTCTGGAGGTAATTTCCGGCGCCGACCACGGCCCTATCTCAACGGTATTATGTCATATGAAATTTATTTCACTCAGGAAGATTTAATTAAATTACGGGATCATTTTTATCGATACAATATAAAGGGCGGAGGGTGGCTGAAGCCGGCGCACTACGATCAAGAAGGTCGTACAACCTTTTGGGGATGTAGTTAAAGATATTTTAAATTCAGTTTCCATTACTTAGCCGTGCAGCTTATTGGCCGTTACGCGATACTATCGGAAACTAGTCGACGCTTCGCAAAGAGTTTCACTCTCTTTTATTTCTTAAACAGGAGCATGTGTACAAAGTACAAACGTCACAGATAAAGTATTTTACAAAAAAAATGTGTTCTTGCACCGAGTTTATCTGGCACGATACAGCGCTATCGGGTGATGCGTTGCCTATCACGTTATCTAATCGCGAAGTTTTTCAGTAATCCCTTTTGTGTGCAGGTTGTCGTTTCCTATACCTACTCGGGTGATAAGTGACAAACACATATTTGTTTAAGAGAGCAAATCTCGAAAACTGGTTATACCAGACGATACATATATTAAAACCAGTTCTCGAAAGTATCGTATAGATATTATAAGGATAGCATTAATTAATACGGACGAGTAACATAACGCGGGTATTTTCTTGTTTATTGAAATAACTTTATAAATGTAGGAAACATGGTATCCTGTTACATTTGTGTCCTATTATATTATAGGGAAGATGTCATCGAAATCCAAAACAGTCTCATTATCGCTATTATTTATAGAACAAATATAATTATATTAACTTATATGGGTGGCTTGTTGAGCGACGTGACATTATGGGAATTTAGCGTGACGTCAAGCGTCGTGCAACAATTATAACAGTGTTCACTGCATTAATTGTAATCAACACAGACGTGTAGAAAATAACTAGCACTTCATGAATAACAATTACACTTGTACCGAGCAAACTAACTTCAGACGTACACTACATCACATACATTATATTTTGTCAGATTAGGCAGACAGGTACTGCAATTAAGAAGTGCGGATGTCAGTGGATACATGTTTAATTCAGCCGGTGACGTCAGATATCAGAGAGCATATCTGTGCGGAGACACGTAACAATGTGTTAATGACGAGCTGCGGCCGCGCGAGATCCATTACAATTATGTTCCTAACATCACTCCAGAATAACAACTGATTACGAATTCTCTTTGGGACTTCGACTCATTCTTAATGTCTATAAAAGTAATGTCTTTGTAACAGAAACGTACAGGAGGAGCTAAACCCCTCCAATGTACACTCCGGTGGAGCTAGGTCGACTTAGTACTTAGCTTCAATAATAAATGACGCAATAATGTTAGGTCATAGTCAATTGCCTACTATGATTTAAATGTAGCCTATATACGAGAAAGTAACAAACAGAAAGTCATAGTTAGGTCAAATTTGGTCATAAATATAAAGATGGGCGACATGCCAACGGCACACTAACTGTAAAAAGTAAAATGAATTAAATAGTGTGCGAGGAGCGGGCGTCATAACAAAACTTACGCTTGCCGAAAGTCGGCAGTGCGCTATGAAAAATTCATAAAGAACAAAGAGGAAGTGGCGGCCCGGCAATCGATAGACGCGTCAGCTGATCCGCCGCCCAATGTCACGACCGCGCGGCGAGACGCCCGCCCGCGCCCCCACGCACACACGCGCCCGCACCAACACCGCCGCGCCCAGACGCCGCCGCACGCACACTGCGACGCCCGCCGGGACGCGCCCGCCGCACGTCCCCATGGTGCCGCTCATTAACTGTGTGAACTCTACTCCTGTCTTACTATCACAATACACACGAACACTTTTAAAGCGATCGTACGCAAATAAAATATAATACTCCCTTGTCTAGACAAACGCTTTGCGAACCGTAACCGAGCCCTTGTTTAACTGATCCAGTAAAAGCCATGTTGTGCTGTAAAACGCAATAAAGCTTTTCATGGAATTCAACCTCGAATTAAATTTTTGCAATTGGATTTTTTTCGTTCGCAAAGCTAATGACGATTGCTTGGTAGGATTGTAATTAGTCCTATAGAAAGCATTTCAGAGAGTACATTGAAGCCTGCAGCATGGATATATTTGACCTATTTAAGCACTAATTTTCTCCTGTAAAGTAGATTTACTAGAAATCAATCTGGTACAATCCGCCATAATTCACATATCGATCGTCCCATCTGCTGTATCACATGCTCTATCATATATACATGAGTCGCATGACGGTGCTACATTCATTGTCCAAACTGCAACTACCTATTGTGTAAACAACTTTCGCTCTCGGTCCACCCCTTTTGCATCATTCAGCACAGATGTCCAACTCTCATGGGCACATTTGACCTAAAACGTGCACTTAACCCCCCAACGCGTGCGGGTGGATTGTGCTGCGAACAATATATGATATTTATTGAAAGGGTTCCTCATAAAGGATTGTAATTACGCAACGTGCAATGTATGTGATGGATTATGTCATGATTCAGATACTCTCTGTTGCACAATATTTATTTTTGGGCGCAAATGCAATTTCGTATGCTGCCTGCAGTCCATCGATTTGGGGAGAAATGAATAATCGTTTTATTGTGTGCTCAGAATGTATTACTCGGACATAAATGATTGTGCAGTCTGCTCTGCCCGTTGACACGTGTTCACTACGACTTGAATATTAAGTTGACGTAATATTTGCCCATATCTCTCGCTAAATCCCAAAATCGGTCGGCACCTTTGATAGCGCAACCCTTATGCTGCCGGCACCAGGTCATAGAGACCCGTCTGCCCATCGTGCAACATCCTAACCAAACAATTGAGAACGCAGATGGTTGCACACGTTGCGCCACTCGTTGTGCACATTTTCAAAATTCCAAGTTTTTACGCAAAAATGGGTTACAGTGCACCTTGCACGTCGAAATCGCCCGTCATCCATCACAATAGGCGTTAATCTCTTATTTCTGTCTCGTTTTCGCGTATAGCTGTATCCTTGTCATCTTTTCAATTTGCCCTCAGCGGCTTTCCGGAGCTATTGACACTTTGAAATTAGAATGTCACGCGTGGGTGCGCGAACGCAACCTATTGTCGGTATTAGTATTGTGTGTGGACTCGATTTGCAATCGGTGAATATTGTAAGGGTTAATTATAATGGCTTACGTACGACAAAGGATGTGCGCCTATTGTCGTCATCTGTCGTACGCCGCGCGCCATACGTAGGCGTAGCGTAGTCTTTGGCGATTCAATATCTAGACTCACTTGAGCGATTACATTTCAATTCTTGTTTCTACGTAACAGTGATAAAGATAACTGTCTAAATAAAGCTGTAATCGCATTTTTCCTGAATTAAGATAACATTATATCAGAAAGTAATAGCGAATTATGCATTGGCTGGCGACGGTGAGCAAAGAGATACGGTGAGATACCGGCATGTGGCCGGGCTATGTACTGCGGTCACCAACCGGCACTAACTACATAGCGTCGTTGTGATGTTATTCTAAGCAGAATTAACATCTTAAAGGAGTCGAGCACAAAAAGACTTTAGGAGATACTCTGTGTGATGTGAGAAGGCAATATTTTTGTTATTAGTGGCGTTGCTTTTTATTTAAAACGAGTTAGCGATTACAAACAGTTTCACTATCATGAGAAAATAATAGAACTATTATGTAAAAGCAATCATTACTTTACAAGTTAAGTGATCATAAATATTAATTGATAAATTATCTTAAACAATACGGATTGTGGTGTGACATCATCACTCTTGCTACTTCGTCTTAAATAAGCATAAATCAGAGGAAACATGAGGTGCAGGGAAGTACCTCGGGTCCACGTGTAGCGGCCGTAGCGGGCCACATCAATGGTCAGCGCTGATCCGTTACATAAGAATACATTTTCGCCACACAATATTATTCATATGCAAAAAAAATGGCGAGATCTAAGGCTGGAGTCCAGGGATTATGGTCTAACGCCGCCCGGCACAAAGGCCCATGAAGAGCGGTCACTCCATAAAGATGGCCCGATTAAGGAAGGGTCATCATTGTGATACTTTACTAATGGGACCGCATTCCTCGCCGACCGGTAGACCAGATTCGGGACAATCGCGACCCCCGGTCTATAAGGCCGCGGTCATTATTTATAGTTAATTTATTATTATTTTGATACGGGAGATGAAAGGGTTAACACAATGGACTCGTATTCCGTGTTCCATATATGGCCGTTGGTCACTCGTGTGTCCGATGTGGACGTGTCAACCGGAATGGGGTGCCAAATGCTTTTTGTTTAAGCTTGGGAACCCGGCCCGGGTCGGAGGTGCGAACGTGCAGGCGACCGAATCCATTACAAACAACATAGTGTACGCCGCTCCATGCAAATACCATTTACAGGGATTTCATGATATTCATCATGGATGAAAGAGGAAAAAATATTTTTACCTGTTTTCGACTATTTAAATAGATAACATATTAAATTAAATTAATATTCTAAAGGATGTTGCTAATCAAATTAGTGTTGACGCAATTTTTCCTTACCTATTCATTTTAAATGAGATAAAACTATTAACTAAACAGGAGGCGGTGGGACACGCAGAACGAATGTAATTACTAACACACCGTTAGATATACATTATTCTGTCAAACGTGTAAACAAAACTAGTTACAATTGTTTCATGGTATTCTCGATTTAAATGGTCATAGTGACCGGAGGGCTCGCGATCGCTTCCCGATTCCCATGCATTGTGCCATTGAAGGGTTAACAATGAACACAAAGGGGTGTGGACAGCGGCCGGCGCACACCGGTCAAATGGTCACTTTATACCAGTCATAGTTTCAATGGACGAGGAAATATGAATAAACAGCTTTCTACTATTACTTGTACTTTGATTATATTATTTAAATACCGGACAACCGTTACCGAACTAGCGTTGGGGACCCGGACATGAGAAAGTTTGTCCCTTTGATCCCTTGCACAGATTACGTTTTTTATCAACTTTTCTATGAATCACGTAGAGAATTCAAGCTTCCTTGCAAGAAAGGAATCTTAGGTATAAAGTCTTTCATTCTTGTAATAATATTTTGTTTGTTTGCGTCTTAAAGGTCGGCCCAGGTCACATTGTGGAAAGATACGCAAATCCTGAATTGATCGTTAATGCTAATGTTATTTCAGCGTAACGGTCAAACTGACCAACAATTGTTTAGCTTGAATAATAACGAACTTACCAAAAAGAATATTCCAAGATGATAATAATTACAAGAAAACATAATAACATACCAAAATGCATCCACATACATCACCCTTTTGTAAACCAAACTAACTTCGCATTAGAGATGCAAAAAGCAACCCTCAACCTATTGTGCAAACATGTAAATAGTTGAAATCTGCATAATTGTGAATTATGTTAAGCCGGTGTGTCCGCGACTATCTGCTGGCCATTCCCACAGGGGCAGGTGGCCGCGGGTGCATCTGAGAAGATCGCTCTCTAACGGTCACTCCCATGGTGCGGAGGCCCGGCGTCAATCCCGCGGGGTTGCGAGATGCAAATATATGCAAGTCAGGTGACCGTTAGCATAATGGGATGAAGCTCCTGTCTTGTCGTAACGGCTATGCACTTTGTTTAATCAATCATGTTCTTTGCATACGCATGCAATGTCTGACGGTTGGACTGGATTCAGCAGTCAGTAGAGAGCATATAGTTTTGTATCATTGTGTTGATGTTAAATTGTTGTTGGTCAGGTTCTCTCCCGCCGTCGCCGGCGGATAGCGGTGTGTCGGACGTGGAGTCGTCCTCGTCGGGCGCCGGCTCGGCCGAGGAGCTGAAGGCACGCCTGCAGCCGCCGCCGCCCGCGCCTTTCCACGCGCCCTTCCTGCCCTTCTACCAGCACCACCAGATCGCCAACACGCTGCAGCACCATGCTACTGCGCATCCCAGACCACCAGGTATGTCCACATTCTCAAAGTACTATCAGTCGTCCTGATTAAAAAGTAATATTAAAATTTGAACTCTACATTTTTGCAAAACAAGCCTGGTCAACAATTCAAATTCTCATTAGTTCTTATTGGACAGTTATTTTATTTTTGCATGCGTGCAAACGTTATAGGTCCTTTTAACGCAGTCCAATTAAAAAAAGACACGTCACCCATATTTAGCTGTATCCTCAATGACTCTTACAATTTGCAAATATATGTAAAGATGCACTTGTTATTAAACATAGAGAATAGTGTAGTATTGTTGCGAGCGAGGTAACGAGGCTCTGTAGGTGACCGCGCGGTGAACGCCCCTCCCGGAAGGTCACCTTACGAGCTGCGCGCGCGCAGGGAATTCGGGGGAACTGCGACCTAGTCGTTTTGACACTTTAATTTATTCAAATGAACTTTGTATACTACATATACTTGCGCAGTTCGAGTTTTCTTAAGTCTTATTTAATACTCATAAATATATGAATGAGTAGGCAGTGGGCAGCTGTCATACCTAGTAGTCGATTGGCGTTATATTTAGCACAAGCATATAAACTATGTATTTCTCGGTATTGTGTCGTAGGAAATTCATTGAACGATATTACCGCAAGTTTGTTTACTATTTATTTAGTACTTCAGTGGTATTTACCAATAAATGTGATTAAGTGTTATTATTGAATCTAACCTACAGTGGTTTGGTTTCCCGGGATAACGCGAGTTATGGTTAAAATCCGGGGATGGCCCATTAAAATTATGAAATCAGCGTAATAGAAATGAATTATCAAAAACTTGTAAGATACGCATTAATTCAATCTGTACATACTGTGCTATGCAAAAAGTGTGAGATAATATTCAGCAAGTTGATCGAGGTGGTCGGGCGAGGAGGCGCGCGGCGTTATCACCGCTCGAGCTCGCGGCCGCGGCTCCCGCCTGCAATGTGTCTCCCGTGACAAACGAGCGCCGGACGTTATCTAAATGTATGCAGTGCACAGCTTTATCTCTCCGCTTCCGGGGGCGTGTTTACTGCACCCTGGCGGCTGGCCAACTGGCCTTCTTTCCGAACTTTAAAGTGTATCGTTAAATGCACGTATTATTTTTACGTTCGCCAATAATTCACTCTCGCAATTGTTGCGATTCTCAACAAAAACACGCTACACTTTGTGCAGTGCTCGCGTTGTTTTTTTTTTTTAAACAAAGTAATTAATCGCGCAGCGCTTCCAGCGGCCAGCGCGCGATACAAATGTAGACATTTGATCCTCAAGCTTTAACATTACAAATTCCACAATGTATTTTAAAACGCATATAAACTGGAATCTGAAATAAATCACGAAACACGGAAAGTACAGTTTAGTCATAGTGTTTGTTAGGAACAAAGCGAGCATTACGTTACGGAGCCGGGCCGCCGCTAAATACAGTCGAATCGGAACTTCCTCGTCCAGTACCTGGCCGCGTGGCCGTTCTGAGAAATATGAATGTTTATAATCGATAGATGTGTAGAGATGCCGGTTTCCATGACACAAAAACGAAAGAAGCGACTGACGGACGGACGGAACCAGTTGGCATGGCGTTGCATCGGGCATTTATCGCGAGTTGGCGCTCCACGCCCGTCCTCAGCTATTTGACATTGCGCAAGGTCAGTGCTCCTAATATAAAGATGCAAAAAACTATACTACCGCCAAACAATATGCGAGGCGCGTCGCGCTCGGCGCTCGCCGGTGCATGCGAAGCGACCACTTTCGATTGTGTCGCATTTTAAAAATGCCTTGTAGGTACACAGCGAATTCCCCGACTAGGACCCTTTGTCTTGAGAACGGATGTACCGAAACACAGCTAGGAATATTATAATGAGTAATGGAAGGACACAGTTAACCGTCGCCAGAGACACGAGTGGACGAAACAACCATGAGCAGGGAAATTAACAATAAACCCTTAACTATTACATTCTCGGGTCGTCTGCCGTAGAGTAAGAGGAACTCAAACATGGTTTACGGGACAAAACTATTTATTTGTTCTTTTATAAGCGTGTTTACCTACCACTGATTTTGTAGCATAATAAACAAATATGGCATAGATAGCTTCAAATTTAATATGCGGAGGAAAACAATTATAAACCTAATAATTAAAAACAACGTCATCAAGTGTTTATTTACGTATGTATTATATTGTTATGTGACTGCAAAATTGTAACAAGGATAAATATGATGAAAAACACCCGCAAAACCACATAAGAAGTCCTCGTGCACGTACCTAACATTGAGTAATTTGTTGTTACAGTAAAGGCTATGGCGATAACTAGCTATGAATGAAGTCTCTAGCCGAAACCATTCTGCAAATACACGCTGGATTTGCCTTATGCAATGTATTAGTCATTTGTTTACAAGAACCCATCCTGAAATAATGTCAGACGAGAAGAAGTACCTTAGCTTGCATAGGAAAACGCTCGGGTATACGGTAGTGGTGCGGTGTGGTGTTATGCCAGCGGTAGGTGTAAGTCGTAAATCGGCCATTGCTGTAACACGGCACACACGAAATTTCGGTGTTGCAAACGCGAATATTGGGCAAGAGCGGCGGTGCCGGCGCCATTGTCAGCCTCTGGCGAAACCAACGCGACCTTCCTACTCGGATTGGGCAGTCCAAACCTGATTGTGTGAGTATGTGACCGCGTTCGAATTAAATCAACCAGTTTCTACAAATATACTTACTCAATTTAGGACCTTAGTGGAATGTCGCTTTACATAGACCCTTATCTTTATCCTCCAATCAGCTTAAGTCAGACCTGATTTGTCAATGATTGTGTAAAACCACAATACAGGACACAATTTTTGAAATATCGTTTAAACTCGTTAAAAAAGTCTTCAATTAATTCTTCTAAAGAAAATCCATAAGATTCAGGACTTCATATTGATGCTTGTATACTGGCAAGTTAATGAAGACAAAGAAAACCTTGAATGGATGTTGCCAATTGCCAAATTGTTGTTGATGTAGGTAGCACGAAACGTAATTTTTGTATGCGTGCGAATATCGAGAGTTGATTTTTGAATGCGATTTGAGCACGCGTTGCGTCACATGCGGACTGTGCCAGTGCAGTATGAACCGTACAAAGTATAGTCCTTAGCTCCACAAAACACAAATAAGCATAGATCATCCTCGCCATCCTGCCAACGGAATTCGTGTGTCTTCGAGGTCTCAAGGGCCGACAAGCCATTAGGCACCAATCCACCGATCTCGACAATTCAATCAAAAATTAAATAACTTTTAAGTGGGACGTGTCGTGCCAAGCCATTAATCTACGTATCCGTTTACTGGTTGCGAGATCACGATCAACGGACAGGATATGATAATATATATGTAAATAACTAATATCACAAATAAGTAATAAAAGCCAGTTTAATCAACACTTTATTATCTTCTAGTTGGTACGACTGATAAGTTAGTAAATTACTCCATAAATAGGTTGCAGCAATGCACAATCCTCATTCGCATCGCGATGGCCGCAGGAAGACCATTAAACGAATGATTCTTAATTAATGTTGCTCGAGACGTAACAGAACGCAGAAGAAGCCATTGAAGTACGAGAGGTAAACATAGAGATGTCAATGTGACATTTGCAAACGAAATGGAAATTAAAATGATGGCGGTGTGTATTTTGCAGCGCGCTGCATCGCGATAAGGTGCGCGCGTGTGTGTCTAACGCGTCGGCGCAGCGCGCGTGTGTGCGTGCGGTGCGCGGGAGTGTGCGCGAGGTGATCGTCCCGTTTCAAGGGCAGTGCAGCGCTAGCGCTCGCCTCGTATTAATAGTTGGCGACTATTTTCGCCTCGCCGACCGCTGGGGGACCGGAACGTTATTATTGACATTCGCGAACATCCAAAATGGATTTACTACCTTACATCACGAGACCACGCGGTGGCGGCGAGCGGTGACTCGCCACTTGCAAGGGTGCCGAGCCCGGTATCCTAATGCCGACATTTTAATATTTGTTTTAAATTATTCAAATAAAGTGTCTTATTTAACTATTAAATATTATTTGTAGATATTAGCAAAAGCAAATATTATCGTATGAAGCTCATATCGTCTTGCTAGAAAAATGTAGAGTCGTACGCTCTGATAAGAAATACGCAACCTTAATAGAAATGTTTTGTTGCCATTTATTTATTCAATAATACAGCCACAGTAATTAAACTGTCTGTAATATTGTATTGTGTTAACTAATCCAAGGTAGTTTTATGAAATGAGCAAGTCTCTTATTATTTTACTATCGTCTGTCATTATCCCTTTTCGAATTCCAATTAGTATCAACACTGTCAGCGTTAGTTGCCGCCTCTATCGTGAGATGTGACGTCATTGTATAGATCCTAAGCAGCAGGCGACTTGACCACATAACTCGGTCATGCGATCACGGCTACAATTACAACACGATTGTGGTTTGGACTTTTTCTAAATCCAGAACGTATGATAATTCAAAAACATGTTTCTTTGTTTTGTCACGTCATGAAGCGTCGCCGTATAAGGAAGAAGCAACGCACGCCATCTGTCGTACGAAAATCGGTTGCGCAACCGTCGGCGACCCAGTTGCGCCGCGGCCGCTGCCAAACGCGCCTCGACTCCTCTACAATTACATATTTCGGTGTCGCAACAACGCGGTCGCATCCGAGTTGAACGGCCCGCGACCTTGAGTGTTGCGCAGCGCACGCCGCACGCGCCACCGAAAGCGAAAGGAGCCACTTACCATCCTGGAATTTACCATAACAAATCCCCCGTTAGCGCTCATGGTGCGTACGTGACACAAGACCTGTAGGTCCGTTATGAGTTTTCACTGAAACCACAATTAATCGGGCGTAAAGCGAGCAGTGAATCACGCCGTAGCAGCGGGCGGCGCACAGCAGCGGCGCAGGCGCTGCGCCGTGCGTCACCTTCGCGCGTTCTGTTTCACACGCGGCTTCCTGCGCACGTTTCGCAACGCATCTCGCTTCGAGTGGCGCAACCGCCGCCATCTTCCCGCTTCCGAAATACTCGGTACGCGGAATAGCGAATGTCGAATCGTGAACTCGGAAAATCCAACGCGACCCAATTCTGCGCGATGGAATCTCAGCGCTCCACTTATCCGGAAACCTCACACGCTTCTTTTACGATAGGTATAAAAACAGAAGGGGCGCCGTGTCCAGGCGGCCTACATACGCGCTCCGATGATTTCCTGGCTGTTTAAAATTATCCGCTCGTCCCCGGCGGAGCGGCAAAAGGCTCGCCCTTCACGGACCACGGCCGCCCCCGTCGGCCGCCACTCTAAATAGCATAACTCCATAACCGGGTCGATTATCACGCGGCGGGTGGGTCCCGGCTCGCTCGCTATCCTTGTGTTTATGCGCCGCGGGCCTAACCGGGTCAGTGTTAGGTCGCATAGCGCTGCATAAATAGATGCGTCGCTCCCGCCGTACCCGCTGCACCGCGCGCTCCTACGACTGGCCGATATAAAGCCATTTCGCAATGTGTTTACGCGCGCCCCACATGACCCGTGCCAAACCAACGGATTCCACAGAATAGTGGCGTTGCAAAACAGTGGGTCTCGTATCACAGAGCGGCTGCTGGACGCCGCCGCGCACCGTGGGAATATGGAACGGATAAATTTAGGCCACTAACTCTTTTTGTATACCTCACTCTCCAATATAAGTTTACGGCGTTATTTTGGGCAGTACGTTATGAAATACCGCCAAATTCTTGCGTAGTTAGAACGATGCTCAACTCTATTGGATCTGATCATTGATAGTTACTCCTGATGACCAAGAGCTTGTAACAATAGTCTCAAAGTGCAACGACAATACAAGTCGATAAATTAAGTGAAAAACGTCGTTCCGGCCTGATTGGTCCCGAGTCAGGGCCGCGTTGGGCAACACTACGTTTGATGGAAATCAGCAGGGCCTTGACCGCCGCGCGCGCCCCTCAACCCGCTTTTTATGGCCAACGTCTTAGCGACAAAATGTTCTAAACATATAATTATATGAATATACATTTCATAACAAATCGTATTCGTTATGTCAAACACAAACTGCTGTTGCTTTCTTATTAGAATGGCTAAGACTAAAGGCTAATTACATTATTCTTGCTGGGTTCTTGAACTAAGAAGACTTGCAGCGGTTGTCATACTAATTAAAATGAGCAACTTGCTTCGCCACAATCCCGATGTAGAGAAGCATTCAAACACAATCTTATTAGTGGCGAGTTGATACTCCGCGGTACATGACCTAATCGAATATTGTAACTATATTTCAATATGCATCCAGGTTATAACCGCTGCCGGATATACATCATAACCGGAAATCGATATTAGAGATGAGCGGAAGGCTAAAATTTGCGCGCTCACGCAACCAGCGCAAGCGCAACTGTTTTATACGCGGGTAATAAACCAATAACAGATTAAACTAATTAATTAATAACCTATTTAATCATTTTATACTTTAACAGGTTAAAACATTAATTGATTTTGTTGAGATATTTATTGATTCAATTCAAGATAACAAATCTACATTATCCCCATTTATGTTCAATAATCCAGAGCAACCTTTAATGTTCCTTGTTTAAAATTATTCTTCATAAAAGGTTTATCAAAAAAGATGTCGTACTCCGGCTGGAACATTTATATCATACACAAATGCTCTGACGTTCCATAAAATTCAACAAAATCGCAACAATCAGTTATTCGAATGGCTACCTGCCAATGAGTTTTAAATTGGTAGGATTCCAACAAAAGGAGAGTCTCTATTATAAACTGAAGTCATCAGGAAAACCCCTGAAAGAAGCAAGTGTCTGTTCCCACAACCATAGATCATAGAGAAGGAGAATAGACTATACATAAGACAACAGTTTTAGTTAGTAGTAACAAGTTTGTGAGCTGTGTAAATCTGTGACAGCGTCGAGTGCATGTGTATGTGTTGTTATGTATTGTAAATATTATATGTGTGTATGCGAACTGCTTGCATCCAATACATTTACATAATATTTACTTAGCTATGTACATATGTGCATGAGTCAGCCCGGGGAGGAAACGGGCACAATTATGAATAATACCTAGTATATAGATATGTACTAAGCATATAGAGCACAGCTTAGGTGTCTATGTGTGTAGTCACATACACAAGACTACATACTCTACATGTACAATTATGTTTTGACAACGGCTTATCCTGCCCACCCAAAACGTATTTTTGCAGTTATTAATTATTTCCGTTTCCGCATTAGTTTTATCATTCGAACATGCTGTCCGCCGCGGCGCCGGTAGATACGCACATGACTGTGCACTATACGACACAATCTATCACTCAGTAAACACAAAGAGTTACAAACTTGCAAGCCTTGCAACTAGAATGATTGATCCAATATGGCGTCCTGTTGCAAGGAAGTGTAGGAATTTGCGAGACGCGTTAGAGGGCGGCGGGGGGCGCGGAGTGCGCGGGGCGGGGGGTGACCTTCGCGCGTTGATGCAATGTCGCCGTGTCATTGACCACGCTGCGCCGCGCGCAAACAGTTGCAGCTACGCGCCCTCCCGCGCACCCCCCCCCACCCCGCCAGCCTGCACGCCCCCGCGCCGCACCCGCCGCTCCCAGTACACCCCCCCCTCCGGCCACGTCTATCGCTCCCCCCTACTCCCACCCTCCCCTCTACGAGTAGCGTGCAGCAAACTTTTGCCGGTTTTACGATATTCATTCGTTTTGCATTTGAAACTTTGAAATATTTTTTTTGAGGAACAGGAAAATGTTAGGGTAAGGTTCTTTACAAAAAGGTTTGATTGTGATACAACATTATAAAAAAGTCAACAAAGAACCTCGACTCAGGAAACAAAGAAATATCGAATTTTACGACCGCATCGACTGTGATGTTTCACTTCCAACCTTATCACAAAACACGACTTATTGCTAATTGCTTGTATATTGCAGCTAAAGTAGAAACTCAATTAACTGCGGTGTGTAACCTTCTAAACAATATTGTCACCTAATCAATCGATCAAGCTTTCATAACAATCGGTTAACAATGTCAACTACAAATGAGTATAAGTAACGTACATGCTTCATTACACGCATCGTGATTTATACATGTGTTTGTGAAAAACTCATTTAAAGCTAATTTATAACTCCCAATCCGATGAAAGGTTTTCTTTAAAACACAAAACGAAAAAATGAACAGGAATTTATTCGTTTACGTACAAATATGAATGCCAAATAAATAACGGTTAAAAAATTGCGAGGGACTTGTAAGTGACGATGTAAAGCATGATTTGGCCGCGATCCATCTTACGCCAAAACAATCATCATGGTATACGTCAGCGGTCGACACTTGAGCCGGAACGCGCCCTTACATTATATCAATATTAAAATAAAATGTTTTCACAGTTGCATGTGTTTACGTAAGCGGGGTGCACGAACTCCACGCCGGATCACCTTCGTCGTGTCCCAAACTATAGGTTGAGGTCATATCGGCAATAATAGTTATCGATAGCATCGGGCGACAAACAAGATGAACGACGCCTTGTACGCAGTGTGCGGTAGCATCACTAGTGTGCGCAGGAAAGTCGATAAATGTCAAAAGAGTTTTTCAAATCGGATTATTATATCGTATTGAACAAATATCTACATGTTAGTTTTGTCTGTGACATTAAAACATGGCGTAGTAATTAATTAAACATAATAAAGTTATGAGTACAGGAAAAACAAACGTCATTCTCTCGGCTCTACAAGTTCATTAATAATTGTTATAAAATACACAAAAATATCTAGTACAATACCTATTTATTTAATACAATAAAATAAAAACGAAGATGATTGTGTAATGGCGAGATAAAGACGAGCACAAGAGGTCAGCTGAGACTCGGTGAGAGCATAACATTTTTAGCGCAGTACCTAGCGCTACGACCACTGGCTACCAGAGCACAGGGGGGCGCTGTCCAGCCGCCGGCCGGAGCGCGCCGCGAGCCCGCGCTTATTCGGCAGCGGAGACTGTCAACGCGTCTTAACTGACCTTACACAATATTATCGGAGCAGTGCATTCGTATTAACCGGCCTAAATAAACAGATAGTTGAACCGTCGCTTTGTGCACTGATAACCGCATCCGCCCGCCATCGCCACCGCGCACAAAAAATATACTTAACACGATAACACTATCTCAACTTACGATTTTATTACACCTAGTTCATGTATTCCTGGTCAAAATAATGTCACTGCACACAGACGTAGAAAGTCACGTTAAGTGTTAACTGATAATCGTTGAACTTACTTTATTATTACTTGACCATCCAGTGGCTGCATGAAAGAAATTACCGAATGCGATAAGCGGTCCTTATCCAGTGTTATATGTTATAATACTAATTTAAATATATTTTGCATAATAAATATGTACTGACACCTACGTCAAATAAACGAAACACGGCAATCGTTATTCAGATAATCAGATGTTATCCTACGCGGCGGTGATGACAACGATAGGTGAGAAGTGAAACGTTTATCAAAGTAGAACTAAGTCGCTGAAATTATAATAACCTAGTGCGGAGCGACGTATGTAGAGCGTTTTCACTCTCACTGACAGCAAATATTATCAAACAGAAGTTGATAAGCAATATTATTAGACTACTGCTATACTTTTCATATATTATAACTTGTTGTCTCAAAACTAAATAATTCCACCGTCCCGCCGCGCGTAGGAGACAAAAATGCCACTTAGATAAGTAGGAACTTCCCATTTAGATAATAAATGACAGCCGGCGTGCATAGCCAGCGTTTACAAGCGTAATGATCTGCCCAAATAGAGGGAACACTGTGAACGCGGAACTGTCCCGCCACGTGAACACAAACACCAGGGAGAGACCTAAACTTAGTAATTAGATAATCAATATTTACATCGCTAAATACTGCCATAAAATGTTTCGGGTAATAAGGTTTCACATCCATTTATCTCATACATAACCCATTCAATCATACACGTGGACACGTCACTAGCAGTTTATGGCACACCTACTACGTTCTATTACGTAGTGTAGTTGTTAATGAATATGTATTACATAAACTACGCTTTGCATTTGATAGATATTTGAGAACAGATTGTTTTTACTTTTGATATAAATATTTAAGGTATTGTTGACATTTCCTGACTTTAGTACATTCATAGAAATTGTTATTAAAATGTAATTTGTACAGATGTTAAGTGGCAGTATTCGCTAATATTGGACTGCGCATGTTCCGTGTTTGTTCAACGTTTAAAATGTAACGCGCTTCCGCGATTTTATTAAAATATGTGCTTGAATAAACAAGAGTTTGACTCAATGCCGTCAACTCGATCTAAACAGTTACTACAATATTTAACAGTCAATAGTTATAAAACTTTTCGTAGTGATTGGTTAAGCTCAAGTTACATTATTTTAATTTTTGTTTTCAACACCAATAAGTTGCATAAACTACTAATGGAGAATTAATCTGTAAGTAATGTCGTCAATGTAGTACAGTTGGTCAAATATCGTCGGCGCAGGCGAAGGTTGTTTCACAATGCGCACACGCATCCATTTAACCTTAAATACCATAGATAATGGACTGAGGTTACTTTACGGACCCATATGTTTTTCTAGCAATAAACCTTTTTGTTTGTATAGAAATTGAAAAATAATTGCATCGAGTGTATTTTTTACGAAATCAACCTTCCAAAACATTATAATGATTGTGTGGTTAAAAGGACTTGAGGAGTTCATTCCGCGTAGATGTGCAAACATTATTACAAGTGTTTAAAACAAAAATTCTCAAATTAAATACGAGTCTGAATGTAGACATTAAAGTTTATAAGCTGTATGAAAAGACTTTATAATACCCCAGATAAAAAAATATGTAAATTAAAGGTTGATTGAGCTTTTAAGTTTGATATCGCTAACTGCAAAATCAGGGCGGTGATATCACTGATCGCGGTTACATTTGTTACGCAAGGAAAAGTGCTCTACTCGCGAACCGGTCGGGGCTTAAATGCATGTACAAATGACACCACGACCGTCCCCGCGCGAGTGAACGACATTCGAATGCAAATTGTAGATGCAGTGTGCGAGCTGTAAACATTGTACATATATTGTTTTGGACAAAAAAATATTACTTTTAATAGTAGGCACTTCAATAGTGCGGTAGTAGGTAGCAAGAGTCTTCCTTAGCTCATCGTACATGTGAAGACATGGTACCATGAGTTACGATAACACTGCTACACCTGCTGAATAGGATGACATGTTAGGAATCTTGTAATATGCTTACAGCACTCGTTCTTAGTAATTAGAAAGACACACTGTATGTAATCCTTGTGTAAGGGAGTTCGCACAAGCTCGACTACAATGATTGACATGTCACGTAACAGTTATGCTGGTGTAGTAAACAGTGTGTTGGCGTGGAGCCCCCGAGGGGCAGGGGTCCTCGTCCACGTGACCTCGATACAAGTGTCGCCCTCTAGCTGTTATCGCGCCGTTACGTAAGGTGCAGCGTGCCGTGCGCCGGCGCAGCGCAGAGCTGACCTTACTTAACTCAGCGCTAGTTCGCCGCATGCGCGAAACAAAATAGAATACGCCATCTTTGAATTTGCACTTTAAATATAACAAGCGCAAAACTCCAAAATAGCACTTTAGTCATCCGACACGCGCTAGCTTGCAGCTCAAGTTATTGTTATTGTAAAGTTTTATTAAACGTATCCATTTTGTTGGTTCCTAAATTTAATATGACTTCATGTCAGTACAACAGCACCAAAAAATGTAACAATGATGAGCATTATCAGAATGCTGCGCAGTATCAGTGGAATGTCACCTTGATAAAACATGCACAAAAACTCAGTTATCGTTGAACCACCTCTCCACTTTGCCCTCACCAGCCATCAATCGTAAAAGTGCACAAAACAACAGATAAAATACACGTGAAATAAATTGACAGATGAAAGTTGATACGAGAACAACATGATTACCAGCTTTGTGCCTAGTGTGCAAGCGGGCAGGGAGGAGACATAACTACATAGCGCGTCAACGCAAAATCCCGTAGCAGAGGGGGGCAAATAAGCGGGAGGACAGGGATGCGCTGGCGAGGGGCTCGCGTGCGTGTGTGTGAAGGTCAACCGGCGGCGTCATTTCCTGGTCATTGGCTGCACCGCCGCCGCCGCGCCGCGCCGCATCCGACGCGGCCGGCGCCCGCGCCTCGCCGCGCCCGCTCCGCTGCGCCCGCGACTCGCTCGCAATCTTAGACGCACGCACGCTTTCCGGTCGCACAGGAAAACTAGATGCTATTGTCAGACACACTATGGGAGGATATGACTCTCAAATATGACATGACATATTACGGCTCTCATAAAATATCAACGCTCAGAGCCCGAGAATAGCAACCCTCATGAATGATTACCTGCCTCCTTATCGAGCTTATCTCTTCCGCCTGAAAAACAACCGATAAAACTTATTGTTTCACATCATTTTGTCCACGTTTACAGTTACTTTGAGGAAATGTTCTCAGCTAAGAATCTTATCTCCCTAATTCTTTTTATCGTGAGCAAAAATAACAAATTTGCGAACTGATTAATCGTCAGTGTGTATATCAGTCGATTGACGTCAGAGTAATGTAACTCGCTAATTCTACAAAAAGCTCTGTCACTTCCTAAACACTTCTGTTTAAATAGCACGATGACTTCTTCGAAATGAACGTGGAACTAGTAAACAAGTTAATTTGATTTTTGAACAAAGACCGGTACAATTACTAGACATTTTCAGGGTAGATATACCTGAAATAGGACGACGTTCTGATCTTATAGATGAGGAACGTAGGTACAAGTTTATTTACAATACTCTATTTCTGCACTTGTTTTTGTATCTAACGTTAGAGGAAAAAAATCAAGCGAATATTCATAATAAGGGCAGCGGCGGCTGGTGGCGGCTGCAGCGGCGAGCGTGGCGTTTGTATCGCAAGAGGTTTGTGGGGTAACCCATTTATCGCGACCGCGGGATGCGCGGGCACAACCGGTTCCCCCCCCCCTCCCCCACCACACCCTGTATCAACCTAAACGTTCGCATGCTCGCATCCGGGAGCAAAACAATCCGTCTTCATCAGAAGTTTACACCAAAAGACACTCAGTTAACGCTGGCTAAGGTGCAATTTACAACGGGGACAACGTCGATAAGTTTTCTTTTCGCTTCGAAGGACGGCTAACTAGCAAAGTGAAGATGACATTCTAAGACTGCAACAGGCGTACAAGCCGACGTAACCTTGATCTTGCAGCGCAACCAGTAGGATGCGTCCAGCGCATGCGCTAAAAATAGAGTCGCCGGCGCATAAAATGCGGGTTTTTTACGCGGCGTCTTGTTAGCTTCCCATGCTCGCGAGGGATTTTTATGAGATACGTGTTCGTGGAACGTTAAATTATAAATAACAGGTAACTATGTTAGCAAGTAGCAATAACTTCACCGTTATTCTCCCTGGATGTAATCGAACTAAAGTCGTTTCCCGTTTCAATTTAGATAAAAAATATATTAATCCGAACGTATCATATCCTAGTTGGAATCTAATCGGAGCATTTCATTGATATCAAGTTGACGATATTTACGAAGTCGTGTAACCAAACAAAGAGGAGAGCTGTATGATACGGCGACATTTAGTCTGACATGAACCAGAGCTGCCGTGAGCCCTGATAACATCGGCCGTATCAATATAACATCATGACACGTCATCACTCACCTTCCATGATGCTACAGACTAAAAACATCTAAAACTTAAACGTATTTTAAAATTAAAAAGAAGTCGAATATAATATATAATTTTATTTCCGCTGCACTCAAGTTCAAAAACGAGAATACCTGTTTCAGTTTATTACATATTTCAAAGTTTATAGCTGTATATAGAATCAAGCTAAGGTTTGTAAGATCGCGTATATTGAGCCGTTGAACCTGTAATTGCATTCAGTTTGTCCATTAGAGAGCAACATTGAGTGGGCGTGAGCCTCGGATGGTCGCACCTCACTAAAACAAGCGCACCTAAGTCGCTGTGCAGGGTTGGCAAACATTACGATGTTAACCTAACGAATTGATATCATTTTCTTGTTAGGTAGTCTTAGACACTCATAATTTGTTTACTCTATCATTTTTGTAAGAAAAATATTTATTCATTTTCTCCGGCATGGTCGCCGTGCTGTAAGCAACACACGTGTCAGTACGCAGGGTCAATGACCGCGTAGATAAGCTGCGCGAAAATACGTACCAGTTAGATAATATTAGAAAATGGCGAATCGCGCCAACGCTCGGCCATACACTAGCGATGTTTAAAAATATATACATATGTAACACGTTTATCATGATAACCACCCAGTCCAGTTCAAGTTCGAGAATTCTAATTAATTTGTATAAATATTTAGATTTCGCTGTTGTAGGTAAATAAAAAACGTGTCGCTTAAAACAACTATCTATAAAATGTATAACTTTTCCTGCCGCTTTCCTCATTCTATATCTAAATCAACATTAACTTTTACTCTAGCCAGCCAAAAGGGACTTTACATGTGTGATAATATAGAATTTATAAAAGAAATTAATCGTACCTTTGCAATGTCAGACACAATGTAGTCATGACAGTTAGTGCCTACCAAGTATAACGACAATGTTTCTGTGGTCGCTTATCATTGCTCAGCATTATCCCCAACTCCGTCTAGAAACCATACGACAAGAGTTTGTGGTCATCGTTTGATCACGCACTTGTCGCGTCACGCAACATAAATTCCATGAATGAGACGACTATACCAAAACACACGGAGCCGTTGTAAAACATTCAATTGAGAATTATTTATATGTAACTTATCACGAGAAGTATTGTGAAAGATTACAGCGATAAATTACACGCAAATCTAAGCCACATCCATTGATAATAATACTTTACATCTGATCTGATCTGTTGTTCAATGTTAGTTATAAAACGTTATTATAAACAAGTAGAATAAGATTGTAATGCTCCGCCCTATAAATTAAAGCAAGCCGCTAAGAATCAGAACGAGCCGATTTATAGAGCCAGTCAGATAGGAGGCGGCAGTGTATGTAACGTTATGTAGCGAAAACTAAATCATTTCCCGAGAAATGGGGTAATCACACGGACAAACAACTGTTTTATTAGGCAGCCCAGATGAGTTTTATGGCATCGACGACGGGTTGAAACTTTTAGATCAGAATCACCAACCAGCTCTGACGCTCCAGACAAACATATAATTTTATCTCAAGAACTTTGCTTTGATGTTATATAAGTGTTTAAAGAATCTATTAATTCATAGAGCCGGAAAATCCAGAAAGGGTGACATTAAATAGAAAGAGTTTGGGTAGACTCTGAAGCTCTCGGATGAGGAAAACGAATCGGCGAGTGTACCGGCCGGCGCGGCCGCAGGCATTCGGGTCAAGGCGCCGATACCCGCGCCTGACGCAATCACAGCACTATCAGTGTTATCGACGCCGACTCCGAACCGCGCAGCGCTGCCGCTGCCCAGCGCCGCGCGACCTGCCCCTCTAGGGACTTCACCTCAACCTGACTTAGCTGATTTATCCAAATAAATTTAGATGATGATTAGTGATTTTTTATTCTGGTACCTACCTAATAAGAAATAAATACCTTCAACTATTTTACAAATGTTACATTACAAAAACAATACAAAAATCATCTTTTTAATCGTTATAATCACGTATTGCTACACTCCTACTGATACCATATCGGTTTTGTAACTATTGCACTGCTCAAAGGAAATGTGTTACAATATTTTTGCAACAACATTGAACAAAGAAATACTTTTTTACCCACTTTTACCGCGGCAAGTTGGCAGTAAACCAGTATTTCAGGTTTGACAACTCATTTGATTGATTGGTTCAGCAGAGCCTAGCTCTGCTCGGCCGGGATACAGGACGTGCAGCTGTTCCTATCCTGTCTCTACGAAGAAAAATACAATAAAATATTGTTATCAAAATACTAGAGTTAGTTTTGACAACAGACTGTCCTAATCACATGAGAGTTCGGCCCCGACTTCTAGTCCCACAATTGTTTAGCCAGTTTAGGTAGCGCCAACTGTTGCATAAACATCACTTTAATTAAATATTTACTTATTTTTAAGTGAGGTTATAATAACTACTAACTAGTGTGGAATTAAGATGAGTAGTATTTGTTGACCAGGACTTGTTCATAACGGAATAGTTGTACATGTATAGGGTGTTTATTGTGTATGAGTGTTGGGTAGTGCATGTGTAACGGTGCGTGTTGTTGTGTTCCAGTGGGCGGCGTGGGCGAGCGCGACGCGTACGGCTACGGGTACGGCGGGGGAGGCGGCGGCGCGCACCACTTCGCCGCTCCGGCGCCGCCGCCGCTCCCGCACGACGAGCTGCCCTACTCGGTGTTCGACTTCGGCGACTACCAGCGGCACCACCACCACAACAAGCTGAAGCCCAAGAAGAGGCCGCGCACGGACGCGCCGCCCACGCCCGGCGTCAAGCGCAAGAGCCGCGAGGGATCCACCACTTACCTGTGGGAGTTCCTGCTCAAGTTGCTGCAGGACCGCGAGTACTGCCCGCGCTTCATCAAGTGGACCAACCGCGAGAAGGGCGTCTTCAAGCTGGTCGACTCTAAGGCCGTGTCGCGGCTGTGGGGGCTGCACAAGAACAAGCCCGACATGAACTACGAGACCATGGGCCGCGCGCTGCGCTACTACTACCAGCGCGGCATCCTCGCCAAGGTGGACGGCCAGCGGCTCGTCTACCAGTTCGTCGACGTGCCCAAGGACATCGTCGAGATCGACTGCTCGCTGGCGTAAGCCGCTGGAATCTCGTAGCGCGGTGGCGCGGCGTGGTGATGCGTGGTGATGCGTGCTGGTGCGTGGTGTGGTGACGTGACGCGGACACTGTCTCTCAGCGTGGACACGGTGCACGATGATGAGGACGCGTATCATTTCGCTCGTACATTACTAGTTTTTTCACTAATAGTTACAATTCGTCTATTTTTCAAATCATCATGCATTACGTTTTTCAGATCGCTTCTATATAATGTTATTAATATAAATATTATTCTCAAATCGAACTAATATTAACTTATCATTGAATTTAATATTTATACAAAAATAGGAGAGACGAAATTGATTGCTCAAATGTTTATATAGGTACCTATTTTTAGGGTATTTCAGAAGAGGAACACTAAATTTGCTAGAGTTATATGATACGGAGATGGAGGGATTTTTGTATAATGTTGAAACGAATTTTTAAATGTTTGTAAATGGAGTTTCTATATAATGCATGTTTAATGTCGATTATACATTTCCTCGGTCGACTATGAAATCAGAACTTCCTACCTCAAAACTACGCAAAAGTAACAAATGATTCATATAAATATACAATTTACATTGTTCGATACAGTTTACAATACGCAATAAGTATATATATAGACTAAATAAGAGTTTATTATAAAGAAATATTTACGTAAAATGTTTATATAAATACAAAAATATCTTATAGTAAATATCCTCAGATTAAATAATTATATTCACATCTTTGGTGCTTTTGATGGCCATCTCATATTTACACCTTGTTACAAATGGAGCAACCTCACTGCTGTTAATTATATATAACTATGTATATTATATGAACATTTAGTGAATGTCTATTACCTAGCTGTAATCTGTTTCCCGGCAGCGGACGAGCCGCGCCGCTCCCGCCGCCCGCTGCGGCGCGCGGCGGCCAGCGGCGCGGCCCGTCCGCGCTGCCGACATCGCATAGTCTATGTCTATTGTTTTATATTTCGAAACCGAATTAGGAAATGATATTAAATTGCAAACATTCGTTTGAAATAACACGTTTTGACGTAATACTACGCATATGTACTGATAAACCTACTGCCAACTTTCTGATAGAAAAACTGACATAATGATTAGTTAAGGGATGATTTTTGTGCGTTAATTGTGTTAATTATAAATATATGTTTACTATAAGTGAGCTGTTTAAGTGGACATGTTCTAGTTTATTTCGTTTATTTAAAATTTATATTAAGCATGTTGCAAGGCGGTCGCGCACACCTTCACACGACTCCTACATATCAGAAGCAAACAATTATTTACCGTGTATTACATATAGGTACATTCTGTTTTCTCTGCATATCAGGCCGCTTGTATATATTTTTTTTAATTGAACAGTGCGCGACCTCCATTTTTTGTTACCTGAATAAATATTATTAATAATTAATTACGATTTGTGGTCCAATGTTAATGAATCATAATACTTTAAACTAGATAGATGTAAAACAAAGATCGGTTAAGACGTAGCCTAGATCACTTCGACGTATAGACAGTTTATTGATATTTCATTCAATGCAAAGACAAAACCTTCTATGTATACAATAAATTCGTTAATAATAGTAAATGTACGTAAGCGGAGGAATTGTTAGTTGGCGTTGTGTCAAATGTAATAGTTGTAGAGCGCGCGCACTCCGAGCGGGCGGAGTGCGGAGTGCGGCAGCGGCCGCGCGCTGCGGCCAGCGCCGGACCAGGTACAATGGGTGCTATGAAGAGGGACCGATAGGCGAGAGCGCGCTCGGGTAGACTCGCACACACAGTAATATATTATACCAGTCCAACCGAAATACAGGTGTTAACTATATAATAATAAACCAGTGCGTTAAGTGACTTTTGTATAGGTGAAAGATCTCAGTATCCAAACTTCTTCGAACAAAACCAGTGGCCGATTCATGTGATTCAAATTAATATATTTTAAAAACAAAATTGTGGAATTTTAATCGTATTTTTATATAGCTAGATGGAATTCTCAGTAGTCTTCTGTTCGGCACTACTTCTTATGCTTTTGTAAATATAACTGTAGGTTTTAATTTATTTATTTGGTCTGTCAGGCGGGCGATGCCCGCGCGCCTGCGCATGCGCGGCGTTGGCAATTCTTTTCCTTTCTAGGAAATTTCGTTCTGTAGGTTACAAATTTTATTGTAATATATGTTTATTAATAAACTAGTAGGTAATGAATGGACCACGGGATGGAAGGTGAACGCTCTCAGAATTTATAATTCGGCTAGTGTGTGTCCTAATCGACAATGTGAGATACTAGTTACCGGTTAGTAGGCAAAATGTTTGAGCAAGCATTTAAAATAATGCTCGGAGAGTTTAAATAATTATAGTCGAATTGATGTTGTTGAATAAAAAATCAAAGTTTCTAATTAATATTGTACTTAAATTTTCAATGTAAATTTTAATGGCACCTCGAAAATATTGTTATTGAAATTATTTTAAATTGAGCCTAGTCTTAGTATCATAATTTGATTTAAAATGATAATAACGGACGCCGTATTGGCACGAGGCGCGTCGTGGTCTGTTTATCGTGGCCGCAAATGTCTTGCACGTCGAAATTCTTGTAAATACATTAATATAATAATAATAATCCAAACGCACACCCTCACGACCCACGTACGGCTAGTATTGGTGTCGGTAGATAGGTGAAATATGAGAATATTTTGCAGAAAGCAATGAGAAGGTTAGTGAATTCGGTGATAGAGGGGAGAGGGCGCTGCGCTCGCGGCGGCGGCGGCGGACATCATGCATGTTTATCGTTAATTAATGTTTCAATGTATTCCTGTTCGTCGATAAATTAATGTCCAATATTCGAATACGTAATTCATTCCGTATGAGTGGTGTGTTACGTTTGTGTCGACAACGAGTTTAGTGAATGTTAAAATTTAGTTTCAGCTACTCGCTCATAGATGGCGCCTTTGTTTCAATTTGATAGTTAATAAAATTACGTCATTATTCTGAGAGTTGCGTGCGTTAGCAGTGATTTTGCGTTATACTTGCTTTTAGTTTTAACAGTTAAAGTCCGATATTTTAATTGTAATTTTAGTTGTTTAATTTTACAAAATACTGTATTTTCTGCCCCCTAGTTAAGTTATTTTTCTATGTATAGTTAGTTATAAGTGTAAATGAATTAGCACATAAATTCGATGCATGATGATAATGTTAATAAAATATCCACAATAAAATCCAAACTTGTTTATTATTATATCCACAGTAGGAATAGAACCTTTGACAGAAAAGTCAACGAGAAAGTCGAGTAAACACAGGTTGAGGGGACAACACTTTCAACAAACTGAAACTAACATAAGTATTGCTTCAGCAAAGGTTGGCTAACACAAAACCGCCCTAGTCCAAAACTTACCTAATAGAGCCTGGGTTCGATTCCCACACCCGAAGAATATTATACGAACCCTTAGATATATGCTTAGAATATCTTTTAATTCTAGATAAAAATATTCAGTTCAAAAAAATTATAAACTCAACTGTGAACACGACATAAAACAACATAAATAATATTTTATAATATTTTATAACTCCAAGACAAGTAAAACACCCCTGAAATGATAATGAACAAAACCATCAACCAGATGCAATATTGAAAGTCAAAAAATCCCCACTATTTCGGTCAACCATTTATTGATATTTGCTTTAAAATAGTGTTAATAATTCCGCTACGTAGCTATATGTATTCCTGGTAGAGTTCGATTTAAAATACTGTGCAATCATGTTGATAAAGAAATGGTACTCCCAAACTAAAAACTGATGTACAGGAAATTATAATAAGAGGAATTAGGAAGTGTACATTGATTAAACCATAACCAACGAAAAATTAACAGTACCTAGAAGTACTTTCATCCTTATGCTTTATTCTATTTTTGATAAGTTTGTTCGGTTCCGTAAAGTTGACATTGTCTTGTTTTTTATTTCATTTCACAGCACAACACGCCACCGTTTCTATCAAAACGAAACGTAATGAGTTATTAGTTATCTGTAGTTACGTGCCATAAGCAAATTATCTGACGTGTTGTTGTCATGTCAGATGCTTTGACGTGTATTCCCAGCTGTCAAGTTATAGCTAACTCACATCACATTTTGTTTTCCAATTTTCTAATAATGAGAAAGAAAAAATAAAAAGTGCAGTGCGAAAATCTTACTTCAACATACATTTGTTTATATGTTTACGTGAGAGACAATTATAATTTTTAAAAATGGTTCTCATGACTATGATCGCGAGGGTCGTAGACGGTCTCCCTCTGGCCGCTACTATGCAGGAGGATGAACAGGTATCGAAGTACTTGCTATTTAAATCATACCTGTACTTAATTTTCACCTCAACTTATATAAAATTCAAATTTCTAAGTATTGTTCATTAAATTAAATCATTTATTGTCACGTATGTTTTCACGAAAAGCCAAGTTCATTGCAATTATTTCATTTATCCTCGTTTTTATTTTTATGTTTATGATTTAATTTGCTGTGGTGGTTCGCAGAGCGGGTGCAATGTTCTGGAGTACCAAAATCAGGCTAAAATGCTGTTTAGAAAACTAGGCCCGCAGTCACCGACACGTTGCTCCATCGAAACTGGGCCCTATCTCTTCCAGTGAGTCCTACCGCTTCTTATGTTTTGTTAACCCTCATATTTACGCTCTTTATTATTTCGATCATGATTCGTTATTCTGTTGCATCATTTTTATTTTCTAGAACCCTTTTCAGTTGGCTTAAAATACTTTTTGGATCTAGTAACATTTATTAAAATGGAATTAGAATAAGTTTGACTAACATAAATATTCAGATAATGGACATTGCTCAATAATTTTACTAGTTAGTCCATACTTTTTTTATCTGAATACTAGTGTCCAGTAAAATTAACTGTGATCCTAATTTATCACAACATCACATTTGCTTACAAAACTGACTTACATGTTTCCAGTTACTTAATTGAGCACGAGATATGCTATCTGGTGTTGTGTGAGCGTAACTACAGCAAGAGGCTAGCCTTCAGCTATCTAGAAGAAATAGCACAAGAGTTCTACCAACAGTACGGGAAACGGGTATGTAATGTCATAGCTAAGTTAAACTTGCAGGCAAAATATTTGTATCTAAGATCCATTAAACAACAAAACATTACTTTCATGAACATTCATACTGAGGGATTCCCTTCTTATCAAAATTGTCTTCTTTTATTATTATGCTAGATTATTGATAGATATGCTCTACAAACATTATATAATGTTACTTAATAGTATCATTAACATGACCAATGTAGCAAATGCTAGGCAATCACTTCAACTGCAAACCTGTTATATAAATAATAGCATAGTAGTTTGCTAACAAGTTATTTTGGAAGATGTTTCATGTTAATTTTATTCAATTAACTGTGAGAAGGTCGTGTTTTCAAATAGGTATTATGCAATAAGCTTCAGAATTCATCTTCCAAGAAATATTGGAATGTATTAAAATTGATTGCTTACATACAATATATTATATTGGTAACACGTTGCAGGTGAACACGGTGACCCGGCCCTACACGTTCATCGAGTTCGACACGTGGATGCAGCGCGCGCGGCGGCAGTACGCGGAGGGCGGCGCGCGCGCGCGGCGCGCCGGGGCCGCGGCCAGCCTGGGCGGCCAGCTGGGCGACGTGCAGCGCATCATGATGCAGAACATCGACGACGTGCTGCAGCGCGGCGCCATCCTCTCCGAGCTCGACACCAAAACACAGAACCTGTCCATGATGTCCTCTAAGTACAAGAAGGATGCCACATACCTTAACACAAAGTCTATGCTGGTGAAGGTGACGGCGGGGGCTGTCATCCTTCTCGTCTTCGTTCTATACTTCTGGGTGCTTTAGGTTGCCCTGGACCAAATTTGGTACATGACTACTTTCTGCAATATCACTCAAAGATGCCAACTTCGATATATTACTTATGTCAATGTACATCACTTCTATTTATATTTTCTGAAAGGAATATTTTAAATGTGTATATTTTGTCAATCTTCCAACACTTCTTCTAATTTTATTCCTGTATTAGGAATTATATCTTACTTCAAACCTCATACATCTCTTGTGATATTGCAGACATACTGATATTCCACAGAGGAGAGTTCTGTTATAGTTAAATTGCCTTTCAAAGCTATAATAGTACACAAGGAATATTCAAGTAAACTAAAGGAAAATAATATTTTTTATGTGATTAGTCTGGAGTTTTGTAAGTAGAGACATACTATGGAAAAATAGAAGTAAATGCTGAATCTGGATCCCTTATTTAAGAATAATTTCTTTTTGCAATAATAATACCTAGTTTAAGGTAATTTGGTTCATATTCTATTATTTGTCCATCTACCATTTCTTCCTAGGGTTAAAAGTGTATTATGAGTGGTATTTTCTTACTGGTATAATAGTGTTCTGGTAAAGCTGCTTCGATTTACTCATAAGGATTACAATGAACCCATAAAAGGCATTCCAAGCAATATAAATATTTTGCATAAAAATTGTACCAAAAATTTATTATTGGAACCAATAATTTTTTTAGTTGGAGTGTTTTAGAGTTCTAAAATACATATGGCTGTATTTTAATCTCCAGAAGTAAATCTCTGTATGTATGCCCAACATAAGTTTTTTAAAAAGCGTAGCACGCTTGGTGATGGAATGTTATGAATTTTATCACATATTGTTAATATTGTATTTATTTTAAGATTTAATAAATATGCATTCTTTCGAGTAATGGCTTTAATTTTTGTGACAACTTACCCTACTTATTGGAGAATAATAAATAAATGATATTTACAGAAATGACTAATATTACCTTTCATTTTGTCTAAGATCAGTTCATTTTGATTTACCATAGTGTCCTCAAGACAGCAATTCTTCTTTACAATTTTGCTCAGCATCAATCTCAGAGAGATGGAATTTGGCAATAGCACTTAAAGCATTTTTAACTCTAATGGCAGTTTTTACATTCATTATCTGTAGAGAGAAGTACAATTAGTATGGCCAGTTCATTTTAAATAGCTTAAATATATGCATATTTTAATTTAACACATATTTGTACTTTATATAACAATTTAACATGTGAATTAGTAGATAGGTAGGTAGTAGGTACCTGTAGTATTGTAGCAAATATAACAGGTCTCTTCTTCCACTGCAGCATACCAAACACCTGGACAGGATATGGGATTATAGTTGACTGCGGAGGAGACTTCAAGTAGACCACTGAAACTTGAACAAGGGGTTCAGATTGTTGCCCTGTCTCCATCTGAAAATGTAAGAATGCAAGTTTATTACTACCACAATAACTTTAATTTATATGCTTACTTAAGGCGAACGGAAATGTTTTAATGCAGTACTACATAGTAGGTGATTAAAGATCTAGATTTTGTTATTAAACAAAAATTGTACCGCTATGAGAAATCTAAAAGTATGATATCCCACTGACGGATTATTTATTTACGTTTTATTAAAACTAGAATTTGGGGTACCCACGTCACTCAAATAATATCGACCGTTTAAACTTTGTAGAATCCCAACGGTCCTGCATTTTATTATTTCATCTTTATTTAAGTAGCATTTGTCTGGGATGTCTCTTAAATCAGAATATGTGTAAAAGTTTCCCTGGAAAAGTAACAAAATATGTCAGATTAGCAAATAATTTCGTCAAATATAATAATATTTAAAAAAGGAAACAGAAACCTACAAAAGGCGTCTCGGCACAAAAGGGTAGGTTACGATAGTCGTTATTCTTTACATAACTCATATTTATTGCTTTAAGTGGGTTATGAGAGTGAAAAGTTATAATTAAATTCAAAATTTCGCAAATATCCCCCGCGCCGTTTCAAAACTTTCTTTTGACAGGACATCTGACAGTTGCTATTTTTTTTAATTTATCCCTCATGGAAAAGGTAAAGGGATCTAAGCCCATACAGCCATATCTTTGTTGACAGTTGCTCAGCTTTGTGTTAGATTATTAGGGAGCTAATAATCATGCTATAATAATAATATGCTTACTTCGCGTACATGATTTTAGTAATACTATGCTATATGGTGGGCTCTGGCCATATTCTGCATAGACCTGCTATTTATGCTTTGTTAGTTGTGGCTAGAAACATAAAATAATATGTAATAATACACCGTGATTTTTTAGTCGTCTTACAAAAGCAGCCCAGTTCTTGTAACCGATACAGTCAAGTGGGCTAGATAAAAAAAAATGTGCGGCTCCGTGGTTTTTTCTTCGTGAAGATAATATTTTTGACATCAGTAAAGTAACAACTTGTCAGCCATTGTCAGTTGTCATAATAGGTTTTATGACACATTTCACACGTCCTTGTTAACAACAAATGGGATAAATTCTCGTGGTGAAGTGCTCGAAGTTATTTGAATTTTGATAAGATCCCTGAACTGGAGTATTAAAAATGTCTTCACTTGTTGAATTACGTCCAAACCGGCGTCTATTAGATCATGATTTCGAAGGATACAAACTAAACTTGCAAGCCTTACCACATTTCTCGCACGAACTCCTTGCTCCTGTGGACAGAGTGTACCCAGACGAGACTCAGTACTCTTTTATACATGCGAAACTTTTTGCGCTACACAACCACCTGGTCCTCGACTACTGGGACTATTCATTGAATTATTACTACATAGATAAAAAGCAGCAGGTACGTCATGTCACCTTTGAAAACACCAATCAAACATTTCAGAATGATGTCGTATACGATATCCCCGCACATGAAGAGAGAAAGTCAGGACATTTTAACTTGTGTTTAGCATTTCCTTCTAACAATTTGGCTGTAGTTAGTGATGGGACTGGATACTTGCATATTGTAGACACTGGCCCAAGAAACAGGCCGGCGGGAAGGAATCAGATGTGGCAGACACTTGAATCTAGCCTAATTCTAGGAGAAGGGAAATACTTTGTCATAGTGGACACCAGGATACAAGAAAAAGACAGTGTTGAGACATTGCACTGCCTTGTGCAATCAGTTGAACAGATAGAATCACATTTCAACTCTGTTCTGACTTGGGTCACTTTTGACAATGAAGGCCAGGGCTGGAAACAAATGTCTTTTAGACAAATTCAGGGTAAAGAGGTTGTGCACTATGCTGCCATTGAGACTAGCTGTACAGCACTGTATATAGCTTCAGACAATATATTCAAGTTCACATCAGATTCTGAGAAAGAAATCACAGTACCTTCAAAAGAAGCAAGCAAATCAGTAATATACACATGGCTCCAGACATCAGAAGACATAACTATAACATTAAAGCTTGAATCAAACTTCAACAGAAACCTACTAATTGTGAGTGTGACTCCACTACTCATCAAAGTCAGCTATGCAGGGAAAACATTTGTTGATGGCAAGTTATCACAAAAACTTGATTCAGAGTTAACAACATGGAATGTACAAGATGATGGTCAAGTGGATATCTTGCTGACTAAATCTGAGAGTATGATGTGGGAAGAATTGTTAGAAGGTGGGGATGCAAATGGGGAACAGATCATGGATGCCAGTGTGGTGGAGGAGGCTCACAGGCGGCTGGCTCACTTGTGTGCTGAAACTGAGGTGCCTGCTGATTCTACTGTGCCTGGACTGTCACACTGTGCACAGGACTTAGAGGAGTGTGATGCAGCTTCTGAAGCAGACACAGTTTTAGGTGAGCTTATCAATGCTTACAGATTTTTATTTTTACTTTATTTTTGTAACTCTTGCATGTACTTTATAATGTGACATTTATTACCATTTCAGTCAGATTGGATGCCACTACTCACAGTGTGACACACAGAGCTCCACTGAGTGTCCACCAATTCCTCTTCAGCATCAAGATTGAAACTCAAGAAGCACCTGCCCTGGCTCTCAGACATGATGTGGATGCCTGTGTGTGGCAGCCCTATGCTCAGCTCATCAACTCCAACACCTGGCCACTAAAGCATCAGGGATCACTCAGTGCATTTGGTTATGTACAGTCATCAAAACAAAATAGAAAATTTGTCACTTGTCCACCAAACTTTTCTTATAGTGTTGTGTGTGAGGCTTCCAGACATGTGTTCATATACCAGAGCAATAGTAACCAGGACTGCCAACTCAGGAAAAGGACAGCAGGTGCAATGAAGAACATAAAAATTGGCCAACAACATGTGTTCAATATTGACAAATATGGAGAAGTATTAGGAATTAATGCAACCAATGAGTATTTGTTCATCCTAACAGAAAAGCACTTGGTTGCAATACAGATACAATAAAAAATGTGTGTCATAATGATTGTGGTATTTTATTTTTATAAAAGATTACACTTAAGAACTTAAACTACATGAAGCTGTACAATAAATTGCCTGTATTATTAAAACTTATCTCCTCTCTACTTCCTCTAGTATCTATTGCAACTCTATGACCTTAAGACTAACCTTTTTCTTCCTCATCACTAACATCTATACTCTCCTCTGAAGAGTAGCCAGTGGTGAACAATAGGTTCTTTGGCCTTTTCTTTCTATCCGCTTTCATTTCTTTTTCTATTTCTAGTTTCTTCTCATGAGCAATTTTTTCTGTTAATAACTGCCGAGGTCGCTTTCTTGACTGTTCTCCTCCTCCTGTTATGCTGTTGATTCCATTACCATCTGGAACTTCTTTTGTTCCACTAGCTGTGTTTAAGGCTAGTACCTGATTTTTATTTTCTTCAAGATCAAATTCATCTTCTGTGAAGTTCAAAGTAATAGTATTTAATACAATACTAAATAATTATACTAGATGATTGCCAATAAAATTGTAAAAGTGTACCACAAAATACAAAGTTCTCATCATATTTACCTGGTGTAATGATTTCAAAGTTATAGGCATGGTCCTTGAGGACCACAAATATGATGGGGAACTCCACTATGCACTTCCCAGTTAAATTTTCACCCAAAGATTCTGTAGCATCAAGTTCAAAGAATTTTTTTGCTGACCCTTTGACTTTCTCAGCTGTGAACAGGAAAAACCACATTAGTTGTAATACCTTTTGTAAGATTGTATTTAATTTAACACAACAACAAAAAACATTTTATCTTATGTCTTTCTCTTGAGGAAGAAAAACTATTAATAATTAACATATTTGGTTCCACTTTGATAAATAAATGTAAAGTAAATACCTTTCAATAAAATCTTGACTCCACTAAATCCAACTGATTTATAGTAAGTTAAAGCTTTAGACCCTTCAAATGGCAAGGCATCAGGGTTCAGATACTTGTCCAGCAGCTCAGACAGCCTCTTCTCCTCCCGGCACTTGTCATCCACAAACTTGAGTGTATCACACTCCACATTGGGGAACACCCACTCAACTCGCCAGTTGATAACATTGTACTTGCTTATGTACCTTGAAGTATTTACTTTGTGTCTTGTAAAATTCTGTGCTAAGAATTGTAAAACTATACCCCTCTGTCTTGCTGCCAATTTCAGTTTGTATAATTGCTGTGAAGGAAACAATTAAATGTTTTATATTATATGTGTAGAATGATAATAATTTCATAGTATACCAACTTGACACTAGTTTGAATTAACTATGCAATACTGACTATTGGCAAGTCTTTATCAAGTCTGGTGTATTTCTTCTTCTCATCATTTTTAACTGAATACACGAAACGTGCGCACTCCTCCAGCAGCCTATAGTCGCTCAGTAAGTCTGTGTCTGTGAAATCTTTGACTCTAATAAACTTTGTGCGGTCTCTGATACCGTCGCATTCCAATTCCTTTTTGTGTATCCTCACACAATCTAAACAGCATGTCTTTACTTCACACTTCGGACATGTATATTTAGCCTTATTGGCTCCACAAACTTCGCAATCACCAAGTCTGTAAATATTAGGTTAAGTCATTAATTATATTAAGTCCATGGGCATTTGTCGTTTCAAGCCTAACTTACCTGTTGATTTCATTTTCCTGATCAGATTCACTATCAGATGATGGCATTGTTATTTTTATTATATTTTTTAAATTTTACAACTATTTACAAGCTTTGTTTTGACAAGTGTCGAATCTGTCTCTGACTGTCAGTTTCACGTGTAGTAAAAGTTAGGTTATCAAATGTCATTTACAGACTTACATAGTCTGTCCCGAAGTTTGGCAGTGTCAGTGTCACTCAGTCATTAATAGCGATTGACGTTATGCACAAGTAAACAAATAGGCTTATTCTCTGAAATATCTATCATTTGTTTGGCATAAAATCATAAAAATACAATGAGCTCAATTGAACTACAAGGAGATGACTGGGATTTACCTTGCTCAGATGATGAATTATCTAAAAGTGGTGTTTTTATCGGTAGAAATTGGATGCCCGACCCTGCTGAATTGGAGGAGCTTTACAAAGGACTCGACAAAACCGGCACTTTGACACTAGAATGGAAATGTCCAGGAAGGCGACCACCGTCACCATTACCTGTAAGCAAAGAGAATCAACCTGAAATTCCAGTGTCGCCCATAAGAGAAGAAAAATCTGACTTCGATTTTATGGATGAAGTGAGTTCTTTGCGTTTGCGAGTACGAAGCAAGGGTGAAGATACTTTGAGAGGTTCTGCGAAAAAGAAAACTACTTCTTTTGATGGTATTCTCTCTAATATGATCCGTCACAAAAGAATAGAACAGATGGAGAAACAAGCCAACACTTCTCCTTCTACCCCCACGTCCAGTGGAACCTGATTATTGTGCTAAATTGATAAAACTGCAGAAGCTACTTACAGTCTGACAGGGATTGAAAATGTATTACTTGCACACTGTCCCTGAGGTGTGTTTACTGTACAATTGTGTACTACTATTAACATGTGCAATTGTGCAATTAAATATTTAAATAAAGTGTAATAAACACATTATTTATTTATTTTACAAACTGTTCATATTAAGCATTGTGATTAAAAAACAATCTGGATTAGAATGAATAAAAAAATAATTTTCTATTTAACCTACAATAAAGAAAACATACATAAACTTAATTATTATTTATTTTTAAACTATTCTTAGTTACTGGTAACTTATTTAATATCTAAGCAGTCAATACTGCTGACTCCGGCTGTAGAAGATGTTCATTTTCTTCCAGCAGTTGACTACACTGGTTCATGTTGTCGGCAATGTACTCCAACTGCCAGTGTTTTCTGAGTAAAGCCAGCTCCAAGTCAAACTTCCCTTGTCTGATGCAGTTTACCCCGATACAGTGAGCTGTGGAACGCAATTGAACTCCTATGTCATGGACTAGGGTCCACAGATATTTCTCATATTCATTCACTGATTGAATCTCTGAAATATATTAAAACACATAATATCTATGTTTTCATCATTGCTAATATGGATATTTCTGCTCCAAATTACTCACCTAGTGTAAAGTTAGGAGGTTTAAAGTCTACACATTTAATGCCATAGATAACTGGCAGTTTACTGCTGGCCGGTCTGATGAGACCCTGTGCGGCCAACTCATATGTGGTCTGTGACTCCATGTGCAGACCTGACATTCTGCAATGAAATTTATTAGTGGTGTTAAAGTGTACATCATCACTTATTTTAATTGAAAAACCAAAAAGTGTGTAAAAATGCTTTAGTCAGGAAGTTGTTTTAACCTTATAATGCAAGTATAACCTGCAAGTATATTCACAAATAGAGCTAAAAAGCAAGTGTAGAGACCCCACCCTTGCCCTGCACTCAAATAAAGCAAATACTAACTCAAACATAGTTTTCTGGTGTGAGGCCTGTATGTGGGCTACCACACTATCTATCTTCTCCCTGGTGATATGGTGGTATGTACTCCTCTCCACAGTCTTTCCATTCCAGAAGTATGTGTCTGTGGCCTTGCCTAGCTGACCATGCACTTTGAAGGCTCTGGTTGGGCGTCCCATGTTTATCTTATATGTTAATCTTGTTCCTTCATTTATGCCTAGTACTGAAATACAATTAAAAATATGTTAGGCATTTTGATAGGGTAATTAAGTGTCTCCTGGTCAGACAATCTTTAGAACGACATTTTTAAGTAACTAATTTACTTACATAATACCCCACTGCTGAAGAGACCTAGATGTGTTGCCCAGCTGCACCTAATGTCTTCATGGATATATCTAGGGCCACATACCAATGGATCATCAGCATAATTAGGTACCAACTTAACAATCATTGGCTCATTGGTTGCCCCCTCTATTTCTATTCTTTGTTCTCGAGGCCTAACTGGCAAGGCATTGAGGTCTGAAAGTTTAAGATAACTGCATAAATAACACTTAAAACCTAATGGAACATCATATCAGGAAATTACTTATTGTACTCTAACCTCTACAAAGATTTGTTTTTATTATATGTTGCACTTGTTTTACTGGGACACAAGGTGGTTTATAAACACATATCAGTCCATTTAAAGATTTATATGCTGACGCAGCATGTTTGAACTGAACCATTTTTTTCAATTTACATATTAAAACAATATTAACCCAAAAAACTGCGAGGTTTAGTTTACTTTCAAAATAAATAAACGTCAATAGGACTGAAATTCCAAAATAAAATCTTGAAGTATATAATCTTACAATTGTTGAACTTAAACATTTGTTCTTACATTTAATATGGCGCAGTGTATTTGTCTCATGTAAAATATGTCATTTATGTATCTTAAATAATATATTCTCAAATCATAACAAATAAATCAGAATTTACATTAGATTTAGAGCTATCTCCATAAACACTTTAATAACGTCTTGAGCAATGACATTTATTTAAAGTATTACCAAATTTGAAGAAGGTCTCAATTTTGGTATAATTTATTTATTGTACTCAAGTTACGTCAAAATAAAATCAACTTGATATAATATGTCTCTAAAGTCTAAGATTGACATGAATAGGGCAGTACCAGTTTTAATAAAATATTTTAGAAAAATGAAGCTTAGGCCCACTATGCATTTTTTTTTAATTGACATGCGCAACGCACGTGTGTATTAGGTACGACGGTAGGAACAATGTTGTAGCGTTGTTGTTTTGTTTTATGGGTTTATATTATGCTATAAAGTAAAAACTAAAGCAGAAAATCCTTTGAGTTTTCACTGCTTGAATAGTAGAAAAGAGGCAAAGAGCTGGCAGTGTTTGAAAATAAAACGACCATTTCGATGACGACAAAATTGTTAGTCTGTGGTGTCGTGAACTGTCGTGCAATGGCCGATTGATGTGAACAATTCGTTGGCTAAAACGCGAGAGCCTGCATCCGTGGACAGTTTGATTGTGTTACTTCCAATAATAAATTTATCTTCCGTTACTTACAATGAACGTCTGTGTAAGTTTTGTGTTATATTCTTACGGTTTCTAGACAGTGCAACAGAATTTTTGTGTAGGTGTTCACATACCATTCAACCCAGTCGGTGTTATTTCGTGTGAAACTTGTTGTCGGTAAGTTATACCTACCCGTGCTTGCTTTATTTGTCTAAACATTGTCTTGAAGATCGTACTGTGGCGTCGCAAACGGCAGGTTCTCGTGTTATTCGAGCGTGCGGTAGTAGTGCCAGGTTGTCGCCCGAGCATGAGAATGTACTAGCATTGTGCCAATTTATTGCGTGTGTCGTTACTGTTTACTTCCTAATTCATTAGAGCTTTCTGTTTACTGAACGCTGACTAGGAAAGTGTTTATGAACACACACCAGGAAAACTTGTGTCGTTAACAAAAACGTTGAATGTTTATAACTTGCGATCTGAAAGTTGTGAGAGGCACGCTCAGATTCCAGTTGAAAGAAGTAGGTAACAGATAAATGTATAGCCCAGTAATATAGTTTATGAGTTCTTAACCTGTATCAAGTATTTCTACTTACTTGGTGATTAATGTTTGGATATGATACTGAGTCAAAATTACTTGAGTCAGTATTTATCTACAGTAACTTGCATAAATTACATTGACAGCCTAAAACTGGCAAGTTTAAGGAAACCATAGCATATTAGTAGTAGCACATCAAATACTTGAGTCATAATTTTCTTATAAGAAATACAATTGTACAGATTAATGACTAGAACTGAGAATCCCAAATAATCCAGCTTTGTGGAATAATTTACTCTCTGGGTGAGTGCCAAGGCTAAGTTTATAAACTATGCTAGCTTCTAGCTTAAGCAAATGTACATCAATGTTATTCAGGCCCTCAAACTACAAACAAAAAAATTGTAATCAATTACTTTAGCAAACTTACTATGTATCAATAAGGAAGCTGTTATGTGTATGAAATAATAGAATAAAAATACTGTTACCTTGATCAAAGTAATGGATTTTAAGTGGAAATATGTTTAATAATATTACTCTAAGCTTGATTAAAAATAAAGTGGTTTGGCAAATTGGTACTGATTTTCACAAACTCAATCCACTACAAGTAGCCTTGTTAAAGTGCATGCATCTCAAAGAAAATGATTTGTAGAGGTGTAATACATATTTTAATATACTTAAACTGAAGCCAGGAATTGATAGCATTATAACAAGTAAGTGGGAACCTATTACATTGAATTAAAACATCAGCTGACAATTCTGTGAATTGTTCACCTTGCGTGTGTCGTGTGCCCGCGCCGCACACTCGCGGGTCGCTCCGCACCTGATACCGCGGTCCCACCCTTATCGTACATATTATTTGGCGAAAAATATTTACATAGGAATCTTTCGTCTTTTACCGAGTGCAAACATTAACACATATTGCACAATCCAACTTTATCAGCTGTTTCATATCTTAAGTTTTTAAATCACTAATTACATGATATCTCAAGTATATAAATAGTTTGTAATTAGATTAAATTACTTGCTCGCTTATAAAATATAGTATTAAGTACCTGGTAGATCACGTGAAAGTATGTGCTTATTTTTGCATGCTGAACTAGATGTAATTTAATCGTTCGCGGTAGTTCGCGACAGCAGTCCCGCTTGGCCCCCGACTAAAGACTTCGCCTTCCCCAGGGCGAATAAAGTCCATAAGTATTTCCACTGGGTAAAAAGAAATCACCATGTTAGGATAATAAAGAGTTCTGAAATCCCCAATTGCGACGAAACAGTAGCAAATGTCATGATGTCGGTCCCAAAAGTCCGCGACCTTAAAAGTAACTGCAGAGCACCCTACTCACCTTTTCAGCAAATAATAAGTACAAGGCAAAAGGTCGATAAGCGATTCAATAAAACCTATAATGGCTGTTATCCGTTTTTTATAGACTAACTACATAATTCCAACAGATGGATCTGTTTAACACGCAATACTCATTTTGATAGCGTGGCTTAATTGCTACTTAAAATTCAAGAGTCGCTCAATTTGCGCGCGATACGGTTGGTATGTAAAAACCACTTGTAAGTAGGTACACAAGGTTAGCCTGCGATGGAAATTAATTTATTTTGTCGACTTAACTTGCGAAGGTTATAAAGTTAAAAAAAAACGAATCGTAATTTTATTTATTTCCTTTTGTCATTTTCATCTCCAAAATCAATATTTTTCAAAATGTTGCACTAATTATGACGAATATAGACAGCTTTACCTGGACTTATTTCAATTAAACTACTACTACGTACTTTAAGAGCATGGATAAACTGAGTGGAGAACATCCCGAAGTCGGTTGGCCCTCCATTCTGGAGCACGACGCGACCGAGCGCTCTTCATTTTGTCAAGTATTTTCTAATAACCGGTTTATGTTGACGTTGTGACGCCGAGTCCGGCCGTAGTGATGCGAATTTATTGTCCATTTATAACATACTTCATGCATAAAATATTTTACATTATATCCAGATACGTACGTGGAACCAGGGGAGAAGCGATATTATACGTGACTAAAAATATTCAAACGATGTAAAACGAAAATGTTCCTATCGTGAAATGATACACAAGTGGTTTTAGTTAAAAAGTAATCTTCTTAGGGTTATCCAACCTCGCCGCCAGCCACTGATCTACGTGACCGATGAGCAGCACTGGCATCTGTTAATGTATTGCATACACTTCCCGTTCAAGTTACTTATTTTGTTTTACGCTTTTCCTCATGTCTGTTGAAAGTGCTCGAACAATAGACGCGCTATCGCACCTTGAACTGCTCTTCAAGAAATCAACTCAGCGCGGCGGTCTCGATTCTCACTTGTTCTTTATTAGAAACTCCACGATCTAGGCCACGGAAAAAAATCTACAAGCCGACCTATGTAATATAAAAACACTTTAAAAAACTACACATTTAGTTTTTCCAGCAGATAATTGTTTTACATAGTACTTGTTGCTCGTTTATATTGATAAATAGCGAGTTAGATGTGGTGCACTTGCGGTGCAGGTGTAGATTAGCATACGAGTTTATAATTTTACAATTATGAACTGGGGTTACGAGGCAAAAACAAAGTGATCATGACAAACTAAAGTTTCAACTAAATAGCATAAGTTTAGTAGATTCTGTATCGAACTAGGGATGTCTGTTTGAAAAAAATTTCTTAGTCGAGTTAGAATTTGACGATTTTGTAATGTAAAATGATCTTCAGCTTTCAACTCTTTTTTGGACTTTTGAACTTGTTGAAAGCCTTCAACTTAAATGTAACGACTACAAACTACTCAAGTTCAAGTTCTAAATTACTAAATTAAATGCCCCGCAAAACCGCATACATGGCTTGACTGCGGGAACAAGTACCAAGTAAGACGTCTAGGTATCTGTTTCGCTCCGTTGGTCACGGAGTGTTAAAGTAGCGACGCTTGAATTACTTAAAGTGTCTTCCAATCAACGATCATCTCGAAGGTCAATAGTGTACGAGGAAAACGCCAAGGTCACCATGTTTCATCATCCAAGGTTGCCACTGGACCGCGATCGAACCCTGCGTATGACATACGAATCAATGGAAACAATGTGATACGATTCTGTAACAGCTTTTTATAATTCATTTCATTCGCAACTTGTTGTAGCACGTGAATTACGATGACAATAATGAGTTTGTCATTGTCCTCTACTTCAATTTATATGATAGGTATCCTTGTAATGACAGCTGACCTTCGTAAATCGAAGACAACAAACGCGACACTAAAAAAAATCCTCCATTCATTATTTTAAGTCTTCTTAATAATACTTCCTTGTGAGCAGTAATTTGGGTGGAGACCTTCTAGAATATTCATGATGGCATGTAATACCGATTTTTGTCATGACAATATTACTAGCAGTTGTATTTTACGTGTCTTTGTCGACCGGCATTCTGATTGCTTCCCCATCTCCAAAGTAACGTTAACGAGACACGATTGTCTGTTTATTGGTGCTCATCAACCGCCGCCACTTGCTCTTGTGGTCGTGCAATAAATTCTTTCTGAATTGCGATTCTTTGGGATTGTTTCTAAAGCATGTTTCTTGAAAATAGTTTTTTTTTTAATTGCTGTGTATGAAAAAGGAAATCCTCATATTGCTCTGTGATTACCGAACGATGAGCGTTTCAAAAAAGTCGAACCTTAAATTCAATTTTTTTTTTTAAACAGTCAATTTATTTGTGTTGATACATTGGTGATAAACATTCAGTTTAATGTCCTGGACGTCATTAGTGTGTGACGGAGTTATGGCGGCACGTTTGGAGCCACGTTTTCGAGGCGTTGGTGATCGTGAGCTCCGTATCAGTTCACCAGGATCCTGACCACACAACTTCAATGTTTGTCTTACAATATTTTAGAAATCCAGTTACCTTGTTAATTAGACATTTTAATCGAAGCAAATGTCACGAAATAGTCGTATTTATTATAATTCTCATGTTGGTGACGTTCGCGACTGTGTGTTCTCGCAGAACAATACAAACAATAACGATGCTCTTGCTTAGTTTCGCGTCGAGCGGTCACGTTGTATATAACGACTTTTTGTATAATGTTTGTCGCGCAGCGGTTGGGAGTAAAAAGTTTTCCATTTGAGGTCGTATCGGTTGAGTCTGTGATGACGACACCCGCACCATGCGATCCACAAACCAAACTCTGAAAATATGTGGCGTTCGGCCGATATAACATGTGGCGTTGAATTATGAACACAGCACGTTACGTAATGTATTTATCATGCGTCAAATATTACCGGCGCTTGATGTCCGTGACACTCAGTTACGATGAATAAACATATTGAATTTGTCACACCTCTGCATAAGAGTTTCACGCAAAGACGTCCATGTGTTGCTTAGTGACGACAGCAGGTAAACATTACCTCCTGTTATTCATCAACGTGGAAGGCGCGTCACGACGACAACGCTAGCGCATCGTGTGAGGTCACGGAGCGACCCACACGGCATGCGCGCCTCAACCTCCTCGTGACTTGACGCTGACCTCATGTTTTGCATCACGGTAGTGCAATTTCCGTTGAAACATCTTTGTTTAGTAATATATTTAAATACAACTGAGTACCTATGTAACTATGACGTGCACGTTAAGTGGAAACTAATTTTAACAAGATTTTACAATATTCTTGGAATAATAAATACAATCTCAAAATAAAGACAATTTCAGGTTAGTTGAGGTAACTCAATTATAATATAATATGACCCAAATAACTTATTTGTTGCTGAAGATGGCCTATCCCTACCTAGTCTACAGCTCTCGATTACAAAATAATCTACTTGCGCGGCATCGTACTTAAAGGTACTATAATTTCCTACCTTATTGATGTTTCCTTATACCTGGCGGAACAACGTCTATCGCTACGGCCTAAGTCCGTTATTGTCATTTATTCTCGTAAATAGCAAAGGCCTATAGCAATAATGTATAATACTAACGCAGAATATAAAACGGAGCGCAGCAAAAACGTAAAGTTGTCATTAAAAAATGAAGTTATTGTACAAGCTCACATACTTATATCTTAAATCCAAGAAAACTGTGTAAAACATTAGAAAACAATTAAATTTAATTGGCAAAATGCTGTTTAACAGATTTTTTATCGGACCATCATGACGTTTGTCACCGCAAATTACAGTCGTTAGTTTAATTTGTATCGCACGGCATTATAGATAATATAGTACATTGATGTATTTTACTTGTCTAAGAAAATAAAACAAAGACACTGAAATAGTTATTAAACGTCGCCGTCTGCACATGCTGATTTGTGATAAAGTCTCGTATCTAGTTATTACAATACTATTGTGGTATCAGATAACGCGAATGCAGACTACCTATACATACCTACGTATGCATGTAAACTATGTGAACTTATCTAGATATTCACATCTTCTTATGCATGCAGGTTGGACATGCGCGCAGGACTAGTACAATCAGGCGAGGCTGGGCGATGCCAGCTACATGTAATCGTACGAGTTGTGCTGTAGGTAGCAGGCGGGTCGCACGGGCGTCGGGCCTCGCCACACGACACGATTGTCCGCCGGCACTTGTGCAAACTGTGTGCAAAACACTCCATTGTGCATGCAGTAACAAGAGCCGATTAAATACGTCCAATGAGTAGTTGTTGTCTGACCGCGGACGTTTTCGACAACAATTGGTCGGGTTGCTCGTTTGCGCCCATTCAACTGTGAATGTTATACGAAACTTGCTATTTCACATGAGACTCACTGTAATGAAAACAAACTGTGTAATTGTGTGCCTTCGATGTCTGCCCGAACAAAGACCCTCGGCATGGCTACATTATTGTTGGACTTGTATGGTTAGATATGATCAATTAATATCAATTCTTGTAATATTTAAATCACTTCTGAATAACTGTGAATTGCGAGTGATTGTTGCAGCCACGCGAGCCAGAAGCAACCCAAATAAACGAATATAGTATATATAAGAAAAAAAGGTTTCAAAATTAATATAACCTGCAACTAAATTAAACGAGAGCTTAGAACTTAGTAATTATTGTAATTAAATAGTTAAAAAAGGTTAATTTGATCCTTCTTGCAATGGATGCCTTTGTTTTGTTGCCTTAGCCAATTGAATAGAGTTCATCTATGGACAACAAACTCAAGGGTTAGGCTAAAACTTTGACCCTGGTGCCATTGCATTAGGTAAATAAATACGTCTGGGTTTGTAGTTCAGCATTTGTTACCGTACCTAGTGACCTTATTTCTTCAATAATGGAGAAAACTTATCTTTTCGAGCAAGTAATTTCTTTAACTTTCAGTTAATTAGTTTTAATTGCTTTCCGTATAAATTATATAATGGTTGAATAAGAATCTTTTGCCATTTTCTAGGGTTGTGTATAAAAGTGGTTCCTAAAGCGTCTTTACGTACCCTTCGCTCGCTATAAAAATCTCAAGTATGAGCATCATCATTTGCTAGATGCGATCGTTTCTCTCTTGCGTCATTAACGAGTATTCGGTTGTGGCAAACAAGTTTTTGACAAAGTTTCGTCACATTACAGAGCCGACTAACACGACGAGATAGCAATATGATCCAATTGATAATCGAATTGGTCGTTGGTATTAACTATGTTTTATCGTCAAAAGATTTATGAGAAGTATAAAATGTATAAAAGTATAATTTAAATGAACTTGTTACCCGTTTTATGTCAATCTTGCTATAATCCTTACAGGATAGTGATTTTTGGCAAAGGCGCATGAATCTCAGTACTACAGTAAAATCTTAAAATCACCCTAACGGAACGTCAACTACGTTCCGTTAAGGGTGATTTGGTGCCCAAAAATGGCACTCTTATATCTGCCATCGAACTAAAGATATATGTATTATTCAATTTATTTGCCAAACCATTATGAATAAATAAGAAACTTGTCTATTTGTTCGGCCCACGTTAACATCGCGGTAATAGAGAGGAATAAAAAACGCGGAAATTATAATAAAAGTCAGGGGAAGCGTGTAAAACAAATTAGCATGGCCTTGCCATTGTGTAGCGTGTGGCGGCAGACGCGGCGTCGCGCGCGGCCCACCCGCGCCCGGTCAAAGTCACTGCCAATTCTGTGCGTGCACACTGTAAATATATAATACGCCGTGACACTGTGCACATTAAAACTTCATATTCAATATAGAATCGATCATATTAACAACGATCAATTTTAAAGTGAATGTCAGAAACAATACCTCTTTGTTAGAGATTGTTGTTGCACAAGGCATGCGTTAATTCCAATTTTGCGAGGTATTTACAAGAAAGCGACGCCGTAACAAAGTTAAAAGACATGCGATTTTTTTAAAAGAAAGTTCGCTTGAGTGGCCAAAAAAAAGCAGATTTAAAGATTTCCTTTAAAGGTAGAAATGCTTAAAGAATTGATTGATGTGTAACGTATTCAAAATTGTCAAGCCTGGTAGTTCAGGGTCGGTAAGAATCGTGATCATTTGTTATAAGATTATCCTTATAGCGAGTCTGGCACGCGAGCTGGTTCCTCGAAAGAACTTGTGACGTCGGCGTTATGCTCATTAATATTCCTTGTTTTCTCTGTACAATTACAAATCCACGTAATTGTAGTGACGATAATTGGAAAATTTACGATGTACTGTACATGTAAAGTTATTCTAATAAAATGCAAACGGTCGTATGAATAGAAATGTACAATCCTACCTGAAATTTAATTTTGTTAGTATTTAACAGATAAAGCAAGGTGAACTGCACGCTAGGCTTTTATTCAGAGTTTGGAGAGCGTCGAAATTGACTAAATCGGCTGTAACAAATACGAATGTCTCTTCTTTCAGCTCATTGCAGCCGCCGATTGATCACAGGACGGTCCAATCTGTCCGCTGTCCGATTTAGTGGTGTGGAGATGCTCCGTCCGTTGCCCTTGAGCTGCGCGACCTGACACGGATTCTATCCAACTGTCTTTCCGTCTCGATGACTGACCATGCCACCTCTCACTGTACTCATGTTACGAGTCGCTTATACGTTTAGTTTTCATAATATTACATAAAATCCTTTCGTAATAATTTCCAATTTCTAATAGATCGTAAAGATCTAGTAGTCCTCGTAGTAGATAATTTTCTGACTCGCTACACTTACCAAATTTTTACTAAGCTACTGTATTATGCTGATTTAAGTTCAAGTTCTATGAAGTAAGTTTAGTTACATGGGCAACTTAACATTTCGCAGAGATTGAAAAAAGAGACACCGTAACATGATCAACATCATTCCTCGGCGTGGAATCCCAGTGCACGCGCGCACGATCCGTTATATGAAGCGCACGGCACCGGTGACCGCGTGTCGGCCGCGGTTCGGGTGACCCACTATACTCGACCCCGATACTAAGCATAGATCATATCGTAAATTATGCTTCGACTAATCTACATTCTATAATATGAAAGACACAATCGCCGTTGGACCTACGACGTTGGTCACACATGCCCGTTCGTTGCGTACTCGGAACAACAAACTTCCCAACTCTAGGTGTTGACAGTGTGACTTGACAACAACTTATTGACTTCTGTATGGGAGTTTTCTCGTGCACCGCGACCTTGTCCCGTTTAAGACAGGTCGTCCTTTACCTATGTAAATGGAAATGAGCTATTGTTTTGGGATTGTGGAATGCATGAGTGATGAGTTAAGAATGCATCGAGATACTTGGGAGTTCTATTTGGCAACAGTAACTTAAGAGAAGTGCAAACAATTTAAATTTCATCACGTTTATAATTTACTTACTTATGCTTATCTAAGTATTACCTTTTCAGTGGTACCGATCATTGTATTACATAACATTTGGTCGAGATCTTCTTATTCCATAGTTTTGTCTGTAAATCACAAAAGTTTCGGTTTAATATAAAAATAATGACTTTGATGAGCGAATCGTTCTCAAGTGATGTCATCGTGCGACTTGGTCGGTTTTCGGTCCGCAGTGCACACAGTCTGGCAGGCGGTCAGCGCCGCTGCCGCTGGAGTCACTTCTCCGCCATCCTTGTTTACAGTCAAATGGCGTGTTCGATGTCAATGAACTCGCCACTCTGCCTCGACGCCTATACCCACTCTCTGGCCTAGACTAATTGTCTTTTGAGCGTCATTCAACGTTTTGCTAACGCGTTAAACAATACTTTTTAATTTTAACCGATAAATTGTGTCTAATTCTACACAAACAAAAGATTATTTTTTCAATAGAAGGGTCCGCAGATTATTTCCAAAGAGTTACGGTAGTGTTAAGTGTAATTTGTATGCTAAATAAAAGTAGTACATCATATGAGTTTGTGACAGCGAGGTATTAATAAAATGCAATGGTACTATTCGGCAAATAGAGCTTATAAACGTAATGCTTGATTGGGGTACCTCATTTTGGCCCCATCAGACCATTACATATCTTAATGTGCGATTAGTTGTAACGCTATGAGATTTGATCAATCACTGTCCGTGCCAACTATTTGATACAGACGCTTGAAATAAAATGTTAATGTTTGTTATATTCATTCCGGTCTGTCGATGAGCTCATGCTGATAGCTTTTATCAACATTCATTAAAACTGTAACACAAGAAGCCGATCACTGCACTTTATTTTATGTATTAGGCTAAGGTATTATAGGAAATTATTAGTTTATATTTGCAGCCGCGATATATTATTCCCACATTTTAATTATATGCGGCGGCGGTTACAATGCTTTCCTATTTAGTATGGCTATATATGTTCACATGCTCTGCGGTTTGTAGTCACGTAGTCCGCTGCTCTGGATTAACACAACACGTTATATAATCTAACTTCCAATCTAACCATAGACACGGAGGTGGTTGTGTATAATGTCTTGTGTATTAATGAATCCTTTAATTAAGACATGACATACGTACCTGTGACATACGTACGTGTGACTCGTAAACTGACAACCGATTAAAAAAAATAAACTTATTCGTATTAGATAGGTTTTTAATAGTTATTTAACGCCATCAGTCATTCAGTATCACGTGTTGTTCGTGTAATTCAATATTAATCATTTATTTAATTTTTTGTACTATTAACCTTATTTGTATTTTATATCGATTATCGGTTAATGTTCTGTCGTTCACTAAGGTATTGTTAATGACATTTTAATAGGAGTTAGGAAAAATCCTCATGTTCCAAGTAAATTTTCCACTTAGTTTGGCCCAACATACGAAACTATATTATAATCCTACCTGTTGTAAATGTTGCGAAAGTACAATTGTTACTATGCACGTCGGCTGTCACAAGAGGCACGTTAAAACTGCAAGCTAAGTTACAAAGGTATAGTTAATCAACTCACAGTTTTCCTTGTCGGCTATCGCTGGATCCATACATAATACCGCGTTTATCTCCGCGACATTGGAAATAGGTTCCTTATATTAAGTAGCAAC